>NC_059281.1:1504172-1586672 GCF_017591435.1 Portunus trituberculatus
AATTTACCTGGATAAAACTTCGTTAAAGCGAGTTTTGTGTTCATTAAACGAGCAGATGCTAGTAAAATGAAACCTTCGTTATAGCGAAATTTCGTTGTGTGAACCTTCGTTAAACGGGGTTGCCTGTATCCGCTCCTGTTTTGCTTACACCATACCGTAGCACCATGCTTCCCGGCCACCACAACAATCAGACTCTTCCCGCATTTCCCACTGAACCCAAGTGAAATCCTTACAGTGTGTTTTTTGTGGATATTATGAGTAAGGGCTGAAATCCCTACTGTCCCTTAGCCTTGGGAGGGACACCATCTGATAGAATACGTGGTGAGTGAAAGGTAAATAAAAACATTTTGTTTATTTCTTTTGTGCAGTACTTTACATTTTTTTTTTTAAGTATTTTCATGTATTGTCATGTCTGTAGGGGTGACTTTTGACGTGCTGGAACACAACTCCTATCATTACATGTTATAATGGATTCGGTTATTCGGTAATTTCGATTTGCAGTATGTTTTCAAGAACGCATATGTACCGTATAACAAGGACTTACTGCATATATATATATGTATATATATATATATATATATATATATATATATATATATATATATATATATATATATATATATATATATATATATAAATATATATATGTAACTCGATTTACGCGCTTTTGTTATAACGTGACCGAAAAAATATAATTAATTTAATTTATGCGATCGGTTTGCTTATACGTGATTTGGCCCAACCGCATTTTCAAACTGAGCGCCAGACGCAATTTCAAACTGTGCGCCAGAGAGTACCGCAGCTGGCCGATAGGTGGGAGCTCCGCTCTTCTCGTGCCTCTTGCAGTCTGCCAGCACTGAGTACAAACAAAATCTCTTCAATCTGCCTATAATTCACCAAGATGGCCCCAAAACATCCTTCATCTTCTTCTGCATGTGGGGTTATTTTTGATAAGTGGATTTTTGATAAAGTGGTAAAGCTCAGAGGAAGATGGTGACTGACTGTGGTGTGAGTGGTTAAGGCAGTGACGCAGTGAGTGTTGTGTTTATGTATTCTTTGTTTTGTTGTTTTCTCTTATTATTTTTTGCTTAATTAGTTCCAAATGGCTGTTCAAGTATTAAAAAGTTTGACTATTGATACTTATAAATCAGGTAATTCATTCTAATCTTAGCAAAACCTCAAGTATGTAAAAATTTCAATGTATTTTTTTACAATTTCGATTTGTGCATACCATAAGTGAAGGCTGGTGATGGATAGCTTAGAAGAGGAGGGGAGAAGGGTGGGGAGAAAGAGGGAGGTAGCCGGATGATGAGTCACCATCCATGGAAACGTCGTTGTAACTTTTCTCCTGGTGTGATTCCTGTGAATCCACTAATGAAGTGCTGTGGCTCACTAACACTTGCATTCTCACTAAATTCCTTATTTTCATCACTAATAAGCCTCTTTGGTGCCATCAAGTCTCTAAATGAAAAACTAACAATGCAAAAGATTGTTGTTTTCTCAAGACTGCGGCAGGACTAGGGATGTGCACTGGCATCCAGTATACCAGCATTACCATTAATAAGGTATCAGAACAGTACAATGGTGGCTGCAAGAAGGTAGATGACAGAGCTTTGTATACAACCAAATGTACAGCCGTTTGATTACCAGACATCTTCACCACTAATAAGCCTTTGGTGTTAATTAAGTTTATAAATGAAAGAATGCAGGAGAGTGTTATTCTGATGACCGTGACAGCACAAGTCACAACTGGAGGGGTAACAGACACACCAGGGAACCTTTGTTTACAACCACACGTGTGGACGTTCGACTATCAGATATTTTTTTGAGTATTAAATCGAACTTTTGCTTTTGAGTATTAAAAAGTTTGAGTATTTAGACATTCAAGTATTGAGTCTCCACTGTATGTATGTATGTATGTATGTATGTATGTGTATATAGTATGTATATATATATATATATATATATATATATATATATATATATATATATATATATATATATATATATATATATATACGTACATATATACAATATAAAGTTTGATTGGTGACAATGTATGTAAATAAATCTTTATGAATACTTGGAGGTGCTCTTATCCAGGAATTGTGACCTGGATATAATTTACTTCCACTTTTCTTCATAATTTCAAGTATTCGTTTTGTACTAATTCATTTTTAGGCAATGCTTCTGCTGACAGATGAATTTTTTTCTCTTTGACATGAAAGATTAATAATAATAAAAGAAAATGGAAGAAATGCAAAAATTCCCAATATTAGTTTATGTGCATAGCACATCTGCCACCGACAAAACAAAAGTGGTGTCCAGCCTTGAGAGGGAATGTTGACAAAGTCTGGGTATTTGAGATGCCAATAATGATTTATTTTATGAATTTTGTTATTTGTAAAGAACAGTCTATATAAAGACCATGCTACAACTTAGTGCAGTACATTCAGAACAAACATCTACACATAAATGATCAGACAAAGTCCCAGTCTTTGAAACGTCTCTACAGTGAAGACTCAATACTTGAATGTCTTTGAAGTCAAACTTTTTGATAATTGAATGCAACAGTTTGACTTGATAGTCAAAAAAATATCTGGTACTTGAACATCCGGACATGGTTGCAAACAAAGGCTACCCTCTCCCTCCCTGCCTCCTGCGGTTGTGAGAACAACAACATTCTCCTGCATTGTCTATAGTTTTTCATTTAAAAATTTTAAATGGCACCAAAGAAGCTTATTCTTATTAGTGGTGAAAATAAGGAATCTAGTGAAAGTGCACGTGTTAGTGAGTCACAGCCCTTCACTAGTGGGTTCACAGGAATCACACCAAGAGACAGGTTACTAGATGTTTTCATGAATGGTGACTCACCCTCTGACAAATAACCTCCCTCCTCACCTTTCATCCATCCTCTTCAATGTTATCCATCACCTGCCTTCATCTACAGTAAGTACAAATAAAAATTATGAAAAAATTAAGGTTTTGCTAAGGTTAGAACAAATTATTTGATTTATAGGTATCAAGAAATCAAACTTTTTGATACACAAGCAGCCATTTGGAACTAATTAAGTTCGAGAATTGAGCCTCCACTGTACACAGATCCTCAGCCAGGAAAGGGTCAAAGAATTCTACCCGATCACTACAAGTCATGGCTCCCATTACAAGATGAGGCAAAACTCACCTGACCACAGGCAATGAACATGGCAGCCACAATGTTGGCAGCATGGGCATTGTTACCCCCAATAGAGCCAGCTAGGGAGGAGCCCACCAAATTCTTAGTGATGCAGGCCTCCACCAAGGCAGGCACCTGAGTCTTCAGCACATCAGTCACCACCTTCCCTGGGACCACGGCTTCACAAACCACTGATTTCCCTCGGCCCTCTATCCTGCATTAAGTAAAAGAAAGGGTGAATACTATAATATGCACCACTGACTTCCCTCAGTTCTCTTTCCTACATTGGTAAAGGGAAAGGATGAATACTACACCATGGCTTTCAAAGTGCATACATATTTCTAATAATAATTCACAAAGTAAAGTTTTGAAGCTATGTGTAATAACAGATCTTAAATGCTGGTCTCAGAGTACATGTGGTAAAGAAAATTCCTGTACTTGTTTGTTATGCACATCCAAAAAATATTCACACCAACTCTTTTCCTCATCAGTAAGAAGCAGTAGAAGACAAAATATAATCACTTCTCATAAGGGAAACTAAGAAACCATCAGATATACATATAGCATTCCTTATCTTGTGTCTCATTTCAATTCTATCTTGTTTACGTTACTTACCAATTAATGGCTGAAGGTTTCTTGTCCACACAATAGTTTCCACTCATGCTCAACACCTCCATTTCAGGAAAAAATTTCTTGAGGGCCTTCAATCCTGCCTCAGTCCCCTAAGAAGAAAACATTTCTTAATCTACAAAAAAACATCACAGAAATCTTATCCTTCTAAAAATTGTTTTATGAGTGGCAAGAATGTTAAGGCAACAATACACTGTAAGGTTTCTAAAGACACAACTATACTTTCAGTAATAATGCGAGATATCAATCATATTACACTGCAAGAATAAGTAAAGTACATATCCATAATCTCTCATCTGAAGTTCTTGGGACCAGACACTTCACAAATTTTAAAGAGAGGTGAAAATGTGAATGATATGTATTTTTACCTAGTTGTAATTTACAGTTTGAACTACGCTCATGTGGTTCTGTCCCCATATCTACACTTCTCTCATTTCTTCTTTGTTATACACTACTTGTCAATACTATATCCTTATTTAGCATGTTCCAAACTTCTATATTTCTCTGTGAGGAACTACATTTCCTAATGTTAGTAAAGCATTATTCCTTTTCTTAGTTTTTTGCTGTCTTCAAATGTAACTGGTATTTTTTACTTCTCTTTGCAGGAGTTTCTCATTATCTATCTCTTCTACTCTATTCAACAATTTATAAATTAGCAATGACTTTCCCCTTTTTTTCTTCTTTGTTCTAATATTGGCAGATTAATTTCCTTTAACCCTTAAGTAACAGGATGCTCGGTGATTTATTCATCTCCATTTATGGGTAAAATTCAAACACTTCTAAGATGCCAGAAAACTACTTCAGTTACATAAATATATGTCCCCTTTTAATATGTTGCAATAATGAATTACTGGGCACATCATATCTAAGAATAAAGTTATTGCATGTCAAATAAATACTTATTGGCACATGTAGTGAGACTGAGGTCAATGATGGGACTTATTCTCTTATGATTATCTCTTCCCCTGTTTGAGTTTCTATTACAACTAAGTAGTGTAATTTTATTGCATCTTATATCTAATACCATTAATCTCATTACAACAAATAGTTCCAATAAATCTTACACATTGTTCTATATCATGCCCTACAAATTATGAAGAAAGAAAGTGTGTATTTACCTAGTTATATATTGCAAGGTTTGAGTGAGGCTCATAGTGACCTGTCTCCATATTTACTTTTACCCAACTTTTCTTTGAAATTGCGCACACTTTCTGCTGCTACAATCTCTTCACTCAAGTTCATCCCGATGTCCACTATTATCAAACAGGTCCAGGACAACACACAGGAGTTGGACCAGGAAGTGGAGGTAGTGATAAGGTAGGGAAGGTTTAGTGAAGGGGTAAAGAGACCAATGAAAGTGAGAATGAGATCGCAGGTGGCGGTGGAGGAGATTAAGACAAGAAGAGGGAAACTGGCTGATGATACTGAATTTAAGGATATATGAATAAAAAGAGATATGAACCTGGAAGAGAGGGAAAAGGAGAAAGTGCTAAGAAATGAAGCTAGGAATATAAATGAGAAAAAGATGGAGATTGAGGAAAAGAATTTCTACTGGAGTGTTCTAGATATGATACTGAAGAAGTGGTACCTTTGGAAGGAGGTCATGGAAGAGGCAAGAAATTAAGAGTGACATACTAATATACCGCCGTGGTACAGTGGAACCATGCGTGCTTTGGGATCTAAGTGGTCTCCAAGCGCACGGGTTCGAATCCTGTCCACGGTCCGAGTGTAGGTTGGGCTTCCTCACTCGGGGCAACGGTTTCCTAGCAGGTGGGCTTTGAGATAGGGGGTACCCAAAAAGTATCCCCTTTAGCCCATAAATTCCCGTGAAAAGCCCACATGGTATAAAAAAAAAAAAAAAAAAAGATGGGTTGTTATCTAGTGTGTTGGAGGTTAGAGATTATTTGAAACAAAAAAGACCTGATGTAATGTGCATAGTAGAAACAAAATTAAAGGAGATCCATGTTAGCTTTAAAGAAGAGGGATATAACAGCTGGAGAAGAGACAGAAAGAAAAAAGAGGGAGGAGGAGTGCTAAATATGGTTCGTGATAATATATGTGTGGAGGAAGTGCAATATGATGATATGATCTGGGACTGATCATACAGGAAAATCTGAACCCCGAAAAAACATAAATAAGATACTTGGATTATCATATAAAATGTTGACTAATATAAGAGTGGTATTTCAATTTATGGACAAAGATATGATGAAAAAAATCATCACAAGCATGATACGTCCAAAGCTGGAATATGCAGCAGTGGTGTGGTCTCCAAGCTCTAAAAAAGATACAAGAAGATTAGAAAAGATAAAGGAGATTGCTACAAAGATGGTGCCGGAACTAATGAACTAACATATGAAGAAGGACTGAAGGAAATGGGACTACCAACCTTACAATATAGAAGAGAATGAGGGTACCTAATAGCAATGTACAAGATAGTCAATGGCATTGAAAAGATAGACAAGGAAGACCTGGTGCTGGTGACAGAAGCTAGAAGGAGAAGAAGACATGTAAAGAAGATCAAGATGAGCCAGTGTGTGAAGGATATTGGAAAATACAGTTTTCCACACAGAACAGTGAAGAAGTGGAATACACTGAATGATATAGTTGTTACAGCACATAATGTGCATAACTTTAAGAAAAAATTAGACAAATGGAGACATGGAGACAGGACACTATGAGCCCCACTCGAACTCTGTACAATACAACTAGGTAAACTTGGTAAATACACATACATAAAGGCAACCCCCGCTTAACAAAGGGGTTACCTTCCTAAATAACCCTTCGTTAAGCAAAACTTCGTTAAGCGAACCGATTATAACAAGTTTAACCCCTGACTTGAAGTTCCATTGAGGGTAAACAAAGTGAGAGTGCATCATAGTACTAAAGGTTTAATGAAAGTAAAAATTATGAAGTTAAACATTTAGGCAGTTTAATTCAAGTCATTATAATGTACACTAATGTATGTATGTACATAATTTTATAATGTTGATGATCTTCAATTTTGACGGGAGGGAGAGTGAAACGGGAAAGACACTAACCGGCAACCTGTGGAATGTAAACAAAGGGCGCATCATTGTATCACAAAAAAAACTTATGTACCATATTTCCACAAGGCTTTCCATTTTATCCATTGTAGAGTCACGAGTTCAGGTGGTTCTTTTAGCTTGCAAGGAAGATACGGTCTCACCAGCCTTCTTAATAGAGTCTGCTGACTTGAAAACAGTAGAGACAGTAGATGGAGTCAAGATGGTGGTGAGCAATGCTATTAGTTTTCTCGCCTCTCTCATGTCTGTGAATAATATCCAGCTTCACTTCGAGAGTAACAGACTTTCTGGTCTTCTTAGCAACGCTAGGCGACATTGCAGGGCGTTTTGGTGGTAAGTTGAGCGAGGGAAGACGAGCTGCTGCTGACGCTGTTATTGTTTTGAACAGGAGGAGTGAGTGGTGCACGTGTTGTTCATGAGAGGTGCTGGTGTATTCAAAAGCCTGTCGGCTTGCGTGATACGGCGGGCTTTCAAACTTGGAAAAAATTACCTGGATAAAACTTCGTTAAAGCAAGTTTAGTGTTCGTTAAACGAGCAGATGGTAGTAAAAGGAAACCTTCGTTGTAGCGAAATTTCGTTGTGTGAACATTCATTAAGCGGAGGTTGACTGTACATACATACATACATACATACATACATACATACAGACACACACACACACACAAATGGAAAAATTAGGCAAAGAGAAACAATAGAAAGGTTAAATGGAGAGAACGGAATGGTGGAAGACCCAAAAAGTATGGCAGAACTATTAAATAATAAATTTCAGGAGGTCTTTACTAAGGAATCTAAATTTGAAAGGCCACAGGGTAATAGCGAGACAGTCTATAGGAAAGAGATTAAAGTAACCAAGCTTGAAATAAAAGAATTAATGAAGGAACTAGATGAAGAGAAGGCAATGGGACCAGATGAAGTCTCCGGCAGAATACTAAAAGAATGTAGGGAAGAACTAGCAAGTCCTATATACAACATCATAAAATGCTCAATAGAAAATGGAACAGTACCAGTAGAATGGAAAAGAGCTGAGGTGGTTCCCATATATAAGAGCGTAAGGAAGAAAGAACCTTTAAATTACAGACCGGTATCACTAACTAGTGTAATATGCAAGATGTGTGAAAGAATAATAAAGAAACAATGGATTGAGTTCCTTGAAGACAACAAATTAATATCAAATAGCCAAATTGGTTTTAGAAAAAGACGGTCGTGTGTAACTAATTTATTGAGTTTCTATTCTAGAATAGTTGATAAGAGTACAAGAGAGAGAGGGATGGGTTGACTGTATTTATTTGGATTTAAAAAAGGCATTTGACAAAGTGCCACATGCAAGATTACTATGGAAGTTAGAGGAGAAGGATGGCTTAAAAGGAAGCACATTGAGATGGATAGAAAATTATTTGAGGAGGAGAGAAATAAGGACAGTAGTTAAAGATATGAAGTCCAAGTGGAGAGCAGTAGAAAGCGGAGTGCCACAGGGGTCAGTATTGGCACCAATACTTTTCCTCATTTATATTAACGACATGCCAGAAGGAGTGAACAGCTACATAAATCTGTTTGCAGATGATACGAAACTGTGCAGAGTTATAAAGCAAAAGGAGGATTGTGAAATACTGCAAGAAGACCTAAATAAGATCTGGGAATGGAGTAAAAAGTGGGAAACGGAATTCAATGTGAACAAAAGCCATGTCATGACTAGTAAATTAGAATTAAGAGATTAAATAAAGAAAGAAGAACCAGATATTGTATGCCTGGTGGAAACAAAGTTAAATGAGGCAATAAAAATAGACATAGATAAAAGGTATAATATATAGAGGAGAGACAGTGGGCAAAAGAGGAGGAGGAGTCATGAGGATGTTAAAGAAAGAGATGGTGGTAAATCAAGTGGAATTTGGGGAAGGAAAATCAGAAATACTGTATATTAAGATACTTATTAATAAAAAGGAGTTAACAATCATTGTAACATATGTGCTACCAAAAACAAATTCATGGACCAATAAAAAATATAAAGACATGATAAATGACACAATAAGGAGTCTTACAAGAATCATTAAAGAAAGGAGAAAAGTAATATTAGTAGATTTCAACTGTATGGAGGTGGACTGGGAAACTTATGAAAGTGGTATTGGGGAAGAAGCCTGGGGAGATAGATTTCTGAATCTAATGATAGATAATATGATGGTCCAAAGAGTAAAGGAAAACACAAGATTCAGAGGAAACGATGAGCCGGCGAGATTGGACCTACTTTTTACAAGGGGTATACAAATGAATGATGATATAAGTGCCCATTGGGAAAGAGTGACCAAGTAATACTAGAAATGGATATAGAAGAAGGAAAGGAAGATAGAGACGAATCATACAAAGGAGACCGATTAAATTACAGAAAGGCTGACATTGAGAATCTCAAAAACTATTTTAAAAACGTAAACTGGGAGGAGATGGAAAACTCAGAGATGGTGCAAGAGAAGTATAACTTATTTTTGGAAATATACAAAACAGGAGTCAGGGAATATGTCCCAAAATATAGACCTAAAGAAGAAGGAAAGAAAGATTGGTTTAATGCCAGGTGTGCTAGGGCAAAGGAGAAACGAGATGGAGCATGGAAAAGGTGGAGAAGAAACAGAAATCCAGAAAATAAGGAAAACTTCAAAACAGCAAGAAATGAATATGATAGGTGAGAAAGGAAGAAGAAAGGAATTATGAAAAGGACATTGTCGAAAAATGTAAGGAACAACCAAAATTATTCTATAGATTCATAAATGGAAAAATAAGGCAAAAAGAAACAATAGAAAGGTTAAAAGGAGAGAACGGGATGGTGGAAGACCCAAAAAGTATGGCAGAACTGTTAAATAGTAAATTTCAGGAGGTCTTTACTAAGGAATCCAAATTTGAAAGGCCACAGGGTAATAGAGAGACTGTCCATATGAAAGAGATTAAAGTAACCAAGCTTGAAATAAAAGAGTTGATGACGGAATTAGATGAGGAGAAGGCAATGGGACCGGATGAAGTCTCAGGCACAATATTAAAAGAATGTAGAGAAGAACTAGCAAGTCCTATATACAACATCATAAAATGCTCAGTAGAAAATGGAACAGTACCAGTAGAATGAAAAAGAGGTAAGGTGGTTCCCATATATAAGAGTGGAAGGAAAGAAGAACCTTTAAATTACAGACCGGTATCACTAACTAGTGTAATATGCAAGATGTGTGAAAGAGTAATAAAGAAACAATGGATTGAGTTCCTTGAAGACAACAAATTATTATCAAATAGCCAATTTTGTTTTAGAAAAGGTCAGTCGTGTGTAACAAATTTATTGAGTTTCTACTCTAGAATAGTTGAAAAGTACAAGATAGAGAGGGATGGATTGACTGTATTTATTTAGATTTAAAAAAGGCGTTTGATAAAGTGCCACATGAAAGATTACTATGGAAGTTAGAGGAAGAGGATGGCTTAAAAGGAAGCACACTGAGATGGATGGAAAATTACTTGAGGGGGAGAGAAATAAGGACGGTAGTTAAAGATATGAAGTCCAAGTTTAGAGAGCAGTAGACAGCGAAGTGCCACAGGGATCAGTATTGGCGCCAATACTTTTCTCATATATATAAATGACATGCCAGAGGGAGTGAACAGCTACATAAATCTGTTTGCGGACGATGTCAAACTGTGCAGAGTCATAAAACAAAAAGAGGATTGTGAAATACTGCAGGAAGACTTAAACAAGATCCAGAAATGGAGTAAAAAATGGGAGATGGAATTCAATGTGGACAAAAGCCATGTCATAGAAATGGGAAAAAGTGAAAGACGACCAGTGGGAATCTATAAGATGGGAGATGGAGTAAAGCTAGAAAAAGTAAAAAAAAGGAAAAGGACTTGGGAGTGATGATGGAAGAAAACAATCAACCGGTAAACCATATTGATAGAATTTTCAGAGAGACATATAATTTGCTAAGGGATATTGGAGTAGCATTTGACTACATGGACAAAGAAATGATGAAAAAATTGATAAGTACTAAAATAAGACCCAGATTGGAATATGCAGGAGTTGTGTGGACCCTCAATAAATAGAAACACATAAGGAAATTGGAGAGACTACAAAAAATGGCTACAAGAATGGTTCCAGAATTTAAAGGGATGACATATGAGGAGAGACTAAAAGCTATGGATCTACCAACCTTGGAACAGAGAAGAGAGTGAGGGGATCTGATACAAGTTTATAAATTGATTAACTGAATGGATCAAGTGGATAATGAGAAACTAATCCTGAAAGAAGATTATGCCAGTCGAAGCACAAGATCGCATAGTAAGAAACTGAGGAAGGGAAGATGTCTGAGAGATGTTAAAAAATATAGTTTCCAGCAAAGATGTGTTGAGACTTGGAACAGTTTGAGTGAGGAAATGGTGTCAGCAACAAGTGTGCATAGTTTTAAAGAGAAATTGGATAAGTGTAGATATGGAGACAGGGCCACACGAGCATAAAGCCCAGGCCCTGTAAAACTACAACTAGGTAAATACATTGAAAACATACTTCCTATGTGAGTAAAAGCTGAGGTAGGTACTACAACATGGTAAATAAGTCACCTGTGTAAACACTGATTTCATGCCTGTAATGCTTGGACTCCTCAAATGACATGGATGAAGTAAGAGCTATCAGTGGTATTTTAGCCAGTATATAAGCCTAGTGGCTTAGAACTATTCGATCAAAGGTAAAAGAAAAATGCCTGTTGGTGCACTGAAGATAGAATGAAAATATCTTAAATAAACAAAAAATAAATATCCTAAGTGTGATCTATCTGACATCTGCCTCATTCCAATCCGATTTAAGCAGGATTTACTGTTACTGCCTGTATATGCCACTCATTCCTTTTATATACCATTAATTCCCCACCACATACCTCTACTCAAGCAATCTTGCTACATACTGATTATATCAACAATCTCTTTGTGACACCTCTATCATCATCCCTTTTCTGCACCAGTATGGTCATCTGCTGTCCAAAAGGTCTGTCTACAGTTTATATTAAACAGTGGCTCAATCCTCACCTTAGAAACCATATTCATGCCCATTGCGTCCCCTGTATGAGCCACAAAGCGCATATACAACAGGCGACCAGCAATGCCCACGTGAAGGTCTTGCAGGCGAGCATAGCGACTGGTGGAGTCAAACCCTTCCTTGATGATAGCAAAGTTCTCCCGCTTCCTGAGCCACATGTACACCTCCCTGTGTGGATAATGCAGTAAAAGTGTGGGGTTCAGGCTTCACTGTCTGCTTAAGAAAACAAAAAAATAAGAGAAGCTGCAAGAAGCCATCAGTCCTACATGTAGTAGTCCCTGATAATCTGCACCAGTTTGTTCTTGTAACAATCACACAAGAAAGAGTGAAAGGAAATCGGTAAATAAAAGAAGATAGTTGCATTGTGCAACTTAAAATGCCAAGGAATATTTCATAATCTCCTTTTTTCATTAGGAATCCATCTGTACAGATGTTACATGTGAGTCCTTCAAGAAAATAACAGACCACGTGGTATTCAGTAGGTATTGGTTGCACACACGCATACAACAAAAAATAAATAAATAAATAAATGAAAATAAATAAATAAAAATAAATAAATTAACTAATTAATAAAAAATAATAAAAATAAATAAATATATAAATGATTTTTTGGGGGGCCAAGCTTTAGGACACAATGTGAGAAGTAATCCCAGCACTGGTCTTCCTCTGCATGTTCAAATAAAGGGATCCTCGCGATTCCACCGTTCGCAGTTCAAATTATCGCCAATTCGAACTCAGTTAATTAATACCCAATCCTCAAGGTTCGACCAACTGACTCACCAATTTGACATTCACATCTCTCGCGCCACACAAATGGTCAAATACGCTACCACACCAAATTCGCCACAAACCTGCCAGGCAAAAGTGTAAACCAGCGCCACCCTGTGCATCACAGGCGGTGCCATACTAACACTTTTCCTCTCAACTTTTTCTGCCAACTTTCTGAAGACTGTCAACTTCTGTCAACGCTGGTCATCACACATAAGTTCGCTTCCGCCTTTGTGTCGTTTGTCAACTGTAAACAAACATGGCGGCCCCTTCACCCCCAGCAAGTCATTGCTATTTTTGGCCTTTAATGCTCTCTATGAGAAACTCTTCAGACAGCTTTGTCCACTCATAAGCAACAGAGCTGCTCATCTTGGCCAGTTGTTCCTTGGAAGAGAAGCCTTGGAACATCACAGAGCCAGAAAAATGTAAACAAAAAACTGAACTACTTTTTATTGCTAGGCTAGGACAAAAAAAAAAAAAAAAAAATATATATATATATATATATATATATATATATATATATATATATATATATATATATATATATATATATATATCTATCTATCTATCTATCTATATATATATATATATATATATATATATATATATATATATATATATATATATATATATATATATATATATATACACAAATATATTTACATCTACTTATCAAGATTCTATTGATTTGAGATTATAGCATCATTCCAATTAACAAGAAAATTTATTTTATTATAAAAGTGTTAATTAGAATCCATAGATCTTAATTTGACTAAACATTGATGCTAGAGGAAAACGTGTGTTTCGTCTGACTCAAGACGATGAAAGCCACCTCCAGCCCCAGCCCTAAGAAGCACAATTTCCTCCCTTTCAAAGATAAGCTTGAGCTTATAAGAAAGTGTGAGGCAGGTATAGCTCACAGAGTCATTGCAACACAAATAAGTGTCCCTAGATCAACAGTATTAACAATTTGGAAGAACAGGGACAACGTACCATGAGACCACTGCAAGTGTTTTTATTTCCAAAAATGTACTGTACAGCACCCTAATGTGTTTAATAGTACTGATTTAGTCTAAGTTAGTGTTTTCTAGAGGTTATAGTGATGTTTTGAGGGAGTCTAGGCTGGAGGTTGGTCCCTATCCCCCGTAATTCTTAAGTATCTTATGGGAAAAATTGCTTTACGATTCAACCGATGAGAAACCACCCTAACCCCGTCGAATTGCGAGGATCCCCTGTATACCATTTTGAGCAATATGAACATGTCCATGGCATCTTACATACACTCAGTGCCACTGCCGTGAATAATCTACAACACCAACTTAAAAAAATAAATAAATAAAAAAATCAGACTGCTTAATTGTTCATTGAACTTGGCTGAAAACAAACTGTATGTGTTTCAAATCCTACTCCAGTCTGGGTATGAAAAGACACCCTCACAAGTGCACTAACTCACAATTTTGTAGCGAGTGTGATATGGATTTGTGCCTGGAGTTCTGCACCAGAGAAAACTACACAATTCAACAGATTTGAATTGATTCAGTACTGCTTATAAATACTACTTTTATAAATTAAAGCAATGAAAAGTGCCACTTCACACTCAATCACACACACACTGCAATGGTCTTATTATGCAGTGAAGTGAATAATGTGGTCCCAACCTTCATTCCCTCACATACAAATAGCCTACCAATTATATATGCATTGTCATTGTGGTGATTTATTACTACTGAGGTGACACAAGACCATTCATAAGCAGTGGTGGTGGCCACAAATCACAGGCATCATCAATACCACTAACATCGCTATTTGTCACATTATATCCCAAGCAACTTATAATTTTCAATATATATATATATATATATATATATATATATATATATATATATATATATATATATATATATATATATATATATATATATATATATATATATATATATATATATATATATATATATATATATATATATAGTAAGGTCCCGGTTACGCCGGTCTCGAGTTACGCCAAACTCGCACTTACGTCAGTCCACTATAAGGCAATTTAAGATTTAAAAAATTGAAAATTTATAAATCGTAAAGTGCGGGGTTTTTTGTTATTGTTGGCCGCCAGGCGTCACTAGTGGTTATCCGCCACACCGCCCACCTCACGCTTGAATACAATAACACTTTACGTACCTCAGTTCCATCACACCGTCGCCCCTGGCAAGTGTGTTCCTACATCTGCGTTTGCTGACTATCTTAGTATCTTGCTCAATGGCACCAAAAAGAAAACTTCTTAGTGACAGCAGTGATGCTAAGAAAAGGAAAACCATTACGCTACAAGAAAAAAGAGGACATAATTAAGACATGAGAAGGGAGGCAGCATCTGTGTGTGAGGGAGAGAAGAAGAAAATGGGAAGCCCGTTACCATGACAACGGGGAAGCTGACGACCTTGAGGGCTCGCACACCCATCACAACAATAACAACTCCGGAGCCTTCGCCTGGGCCACACGACACTCGCAGCTGACTTGCGCCGTCTGCGCCTGTCTGCTGATCCCTATTGCCCTTTCCTATTGCATTTCCTGCCCCGCTGCCCACGCTTCTACTCCCACCGCACTGCACTACGCTCCCAGCTGTCCACCCTGGACGTCACAACATTCGACCTGCCTACCCTCCTGGCAGCCTCAGGCGTCCACCCCTCTGGCAACATGCAGTCCTTCGCGTTCGCAGCCCTAATCAACAACAAAAACAAGCTTGTGTTTCATATTTCTACATACTTGTAAATAATATAACAATATAACCTTTTACTTACATAACGCTTCTACTCCTACCACACTCCACAAAGTTCCCAGCTGTCCCGCCCTGGGCGTCACAACATTCGACCTGCCCACCCTCCTGGCGGCCTCAGGTCGCCCTCTCGGCAACCTGCAGTCCTCGTCATGCCCTAATCAATATATTCCTACATAGTTGTAAATAATATACCAATATAACAATATAACCTTTTACTTACCTGAATAACCATAAAAAATTATTGGTCGAAAACTCAATAATATGCTTTGAAAGTACAAAAACTCGAGTTACGTACAAAATCGACTTACGTCATGTTTCAGGAACGTAACTCTGACGTAACTCGGAACCTTACTGTATATATATATATATATATATATATATATATATATATATATATATATATATATATATATATATATATATATATATGAAGCTACAGGGTTACCAGCAAAAAACTTCTGATTTCTTCTTTTTATTATCAAAGTTTTGCCTTTCCAATGAAAGCACCATCAGGGTCTAAAAACAGGTGGTGTGTGCAAAGTCTATACATGACTTTAAGAGAAAATTAGATACAGTGAGATACAGAGACAAGACAACACAAGCATAGGCTCCCCTCCCGTAAAATACAACTAGGCAAATACACACACATGCACACACACACACATATGCCGAGTGAAAACCAACGCTTTATAGAAACCATTATTGGTTTAAGGAAACTGACTGAAGATACTATGGAAAAGGATTTCTCGGGTTTCCGGGATGAACGAGGTAATATGAGAAGGCTTATTAATGTAGAAAGAGAATTACGATGTATGATGAGGTGATGTCCAGTCTCATGGACAAACAAGACCAACTGCAAATGGAAAACACAGCTCTGAAATTGAGAGTAGCTGAATGTGAGGTCAGTGGAATAAACCAGGAATTAAAAGAGGAGATTCTAGAAATAAGGAAACAGAATGGTGCTCTAAAAACCACATGCCAGAATTATGAAAGCCATTTAAACTCTGAAAAAAGAGATCCATGTCAACTTTAAAGAGGGATATAATACCTGGAGGAGGGACTGGAAGGATAAAGTGCTAATAATGGTTCATGATAATATATGTGTGGAGGATGCGCAATATGGTGAGGACAAGGTGGAAGTAATGGGAGTAACAACCAGAACAGAAGATTTGAAGAAAAGAAAAATTATAGTTACATATATTCCACCAGACTAGTACATGGGGATCAGAAGAGTATAAAGATATGCAAAGTTAGATGATAAAGTGCCTAGATAACATGATAAGAAGAGATAGAAGAATACTCTTAGTTGGAGACTTCAACTGTAAAAAAATAAACTGGAGAGAGATGGAAGTAATGGATAATGCTGGGCAGTGGAGTGAGAAAGTGTTACAGTTGACTATGATTAATACAATGGACCAGTGGGTGGAGGAGTCAACAAGGTACAGGGGGGAAGAACAACCATCATTGCTTGACCTAGTTTTCACAAAGAAACCAGAGTCCCCTCCAATCATACAATACCTATGTCCAATGGGAAAAAGTGATCATGTGACATTAGAGGTGGAAATGCAGGAGGAAGATGAGATAAGTTACAGAGAGGACTATAAAGGAGAGAGATTAAATTATGCAGGAGCGGATTTTGAAAAATCAAGGAGTTATTTTGCTGATATTGAGTGGAGTAATATTATGTGCAGGAAGACTGTACAAGAGAAATATGACATATTCTTACGGAAATACAATTAGGGAGTAAAAAAGTTTGTTCCTATTTATAGAGTTCAGAAAAAATACATGCTTGGTACAATGCTAGATGTATAAAAGCAAAAAAAGCAAAGGATAAAGCGTGGAAGAAACTCTTAAAGCAGGGAAATGACTATAATAGTCAGCAGTACAAATATACCAGAAATGAATATATTAGAGTAAGGAGAGAGGAAGAAAGAAAGTTTGAGAAGGATGTAGTGGATAAAAGCAAGGATGAAGCCAAACTTTTGTACAAGTTTGTAAATGGCAAAACAAAGAATAAGGACACAATTCAAAAAAGAATTAAAGAAGGGAAGACATACCAAACAGAGAAGGAAATGTGTGAAATAATGAATGAGAGCTTCAAAACGGTATTCACTGCAGATGATGATTTCACTGAACCTAATAGGACATTGAATTGCCAAGGATTACAGGAGATTGCAGTGCACAAACAGGATATTGGAAGATTACTGAATAAGTTGGAAGTCAGAAAAGCAATAGGGCCAGATGGTGTATCAGGCTGGGTGTTGAAAGAATGTAAAGAGCAATTACTGGATCCAATTTGGAAAATAATTAAAAGTTCAATAAATGAAGGGAAAGTTCCACGAGTGGAAGAGAGCCAACGTAATACTGATATTTAAAGGAGGAAAGGCAACTGAACCACTAAACTACAGACCAGTGTCACTTACAAGTGTCATAGGGGAAGTTATGTAAAATAATTATCAAAGAAAAATGGGTTAAATTTCTAGAAGAGGAGCAAGTCATATCGAAGACAATTTGGGTTCAGGACAGGGCGGTCATGTGTATCAAACTTGTTAAGCTTCTACTCGAGAGTTATTGCAGGACTTGAAAACAGAGATGGATGGGTAGACACAGTATACCTGGACATTAAAAAGGCTTTTGATAAAGTCCCGCACAGAAGACTTCTTTAGAAACTAGAGTACATAGGAGGACTGCGTGGAACCTTGCTCGAATGGACAAGAGATTATTTGAAGGATAGGGAAATGAGAACTGTGATTAGAGATACATACTCATCTTGGGGTAAAGTAACTAGCGGAGTGCCACAAGGGTCAGTGTTAACCCCCATTATGTTTCAAGTTTATGTAAACGACATTCACATTGGGGTGAACAGTTATATAAATTTATCCGCTGATGATGCAAAGTTGCTAAGAGTTATCAAAACCAGAAAGGACTGTCTGCTGTTGCAGGAAGATTTAAACAAGATCTTTGAATGGAACAAAAAGTGGAAATTGAAGTTTAATGCCACATAATGGAACTAGGAAAGAGTTAGAGAAGACCAGCATGGAACTATTTAATGGGGGAGAAGCAAATAATGAAGACTAAAGAGGAAAAAGACCTTGGAGTGATCATATGCAGCAGTGGTGTGGTTTCCCAGCTCTAAAAAGGATATAAAGAAATTGGAAAAGATACAGAAGATTGCTACAAAGATGGTGCCGGAATTAAAGGACCTCACATAATGAAGAACGACTTAAGGAAATGGGACTGCCAACCTTACAAGATAGAAGAGAACTGGGCGACCTAATAACAATGTATAAGATAGTAAATGATATTGAAAAAATAGACAAAGAAGACCTGGTGATGTTGGCAGAAGATGGAAGGACAAAAGGACATGAAAAGATCAGGATAAGGCAGTGTGTGAAGGATATTGGAAAATAGTTTTCCACACAGAACGGTGGAAAATGGAATGCATTGGATAATGGAATTATTACAGCACATAGAGTGCATAACTTTAAAGAAAAACTAGATAAATGGAGATATGGAGACAGGACATTATGAGCCCCACTCAAACCCTGTACAATACAACTAGGTAAATAAAACTAGGTAAATACAGGTTAGTCTTTCCCAGTCCTTACTTGATTGTTTTTGGTCATTTTTTGGTGTAATCTGTGCATTATTGTGTTTATTTTTTTGCTTTTTATCCCCTTTTATATTGTTTCACTTTAGAAACTTTTTAATTCTTCTACTTTTTTTGTATCCTTTTGATTACTTTTTTAATGTCTAGATAAGACTCTTTGTTCAGTTTATATATTTTGCTTGTCTTTTTTTAGATCCTGATGGTGCCTTCATTGGAAAGGCAAAATGTTGATAATAAAACAAGAAATCTGAAGTATTTTTGCTGGTAACTTTGTTGCTGTATCTACAATTACAACTTTCAACATAAAAAAAAAAAATAATAAATAAATAAAAAAAAAAAAATAAATAAATAAATAAATAAATAAATAAATATATATATATATATATATATATATATATATATATATATATATATATATATATATATATATATATATATATATATATATATATATATATATCTTTATTACAACAGGTTACTAAACATCTGACCAATTCATCACTTTAGTGAGTAAGATTATAATTTTTTTTTACTTTCTTGCTATTTTGCTAATGATACACACTTCAGTGTGCATTGCAAGGTAAAAAAAAAAAAAACACTCCTATTTGCATCTTACAAAATGTATAAATGACAAATTTTCATCTTCTAGTTTTTGAAGTTCTTGGAAAATTTGCCATTGAACTGCATTTTTTTTCTGATGATGATTTGGGAAAGAATTCTTGTTGTAAGCCAAACATAGCAGTATAAGTAATTTAGTAGTGATGTATGAGAACATGTTTCACTAAACCATAAATAATAGCAAATGTATATATGTAAGCAATATTTAATTTGTACACATAGCAATGCATATATTAATTAATGAGCTTTTTCTTAATATATTTTATTACAGTTAACTAGTATTTAAAAGAGAAAAATAGACAGCAATGAGCCATGTAACATAAGTACAAGGTGGAATAATGCTCACGTGGCCTGGGTGGCAGAGGGAAGCCTAACGCTGGGCGCTCGGGTCATACCATCCCGGATGATCTGACTCTTGACGCCATTGACTAGTGCCCGGCAGCCCCTGTTGGTTGAAGCCACCAGGCAGCCCTCAGTGGTGGCCAGTGGCACCATGTACTTCTTGCCGTTCACCAGCAAGGGTCCAGCCACACCCACTGGCACTGGCATGTAGCCAACCACATTCTCACAACACACGCCCACAACCTGGGGACAGAGTAGACAGTGACAAAGGTCCTTTAATATTATAAAGTGTTTTTATTTGATTAAAAAAAATTTTTTGTTGATTTTAGCTTACCTTCAGTCCTCACTTTTCACCAGCTCAACAATTTATCAAAAGGTAGCCCAGACAAGGCATCATGCACATGCACACATCATTCATACTCTTACCACTGCTGGCCCATCATGGAAAGGGACAGTTTCGTTATCTACCATACTACACCTTTCTTCATAATATGCCTGTGATTTTTCAGGATTTTGATTCTTGAAGACAAACTATTTCCTAAAACTTTTTCAATACACAATCTGGCAAGAAATATTCCTCCAAGAAGAGCAGTATGCTAGCCTTACCAAATAGGTAATTGTGGCCCCTTGTGGGGAGAACAATATGACCATAGGTAATGAGGGAAAGCTTCACCTTGTTTTAGCGGGAGCTAGGATAGTAATGAAAGTAGCCTCAATTAACAACAAAATGAGTGAAACTAGTAAAATGAGAGAGGCAATAGTGCTGTGAAAGAAAGGACAGTTGCAGCAGTAGTACAAGAGACACAGGAATGTTTCAGAAATGTTTGGCTATATACAGTAAAAATCTGTTAGTTCAAACACTGATACTCTTGTGTTTCAAGACAAATGTCCCTGTCTTTTGGATAACTTTTATTTTCTTTAAGGGAAATGGCAATCCAGTGGGCCTTTTTTTTTTTTATTGTTTGTTGCCTTTGGCCAGTTTCCTCTTGTGCATAAAAAAATTTCCAACAGTCCTAATTATTTAAGGTGGGGTAAAAAAGTTAATCTATGGCCAAAATTAAGTCTCTGTGCAAATTGAAACCAGGTGCCAGATGCACCCTAACTGCCAGAGAAGCATAGATGCTGCTTTCGACTACTACAAACTCCATAGTAATAGACATTTTCTATAAATAAACTTGTTGTTTGAATGACATGGAAGTACTATATGCTGTGCCCAGGATTTTAGGTGCATGTGTGTGTGAGGAATCATATTGCTGTTTACTGTGAGTGGTAGGATGTATTGGTGTGGGTGATTATCTCTCGAGAGAAGAGTGTTTGTTGATTTGTTGGGAGCTTTGTTGTCTATTTTATTTACAAAAAGTTTGAATTCTTTTAAGGAATGTTTGTAAGAGGTTTGGACCTGTGGTTATGTTTAGATGTGTGCATGCTGGTGTAATATCTGTGTGTAAGAAGTTTTGGTCAAATGTTAATTTCACCCAACCAAAGACTGTCTCAGGTGACTTATGTTTTTCTAATGAGACATGTAGTGACCTATAACCTATTTCAACCTGAACTTAATCTAACACAAAAAAATGAAAAAGGCCTACAACACAAAACAAATCTGAATAGCAAATTTTGGTAACACTTTACAACAATGCCGATGGCAGGTGCCGCTACCTCAGCTGTTACCACCACCACCACCACCGTCAAAGGTGTAACTTATGTGTTTTCAGAGACTTTTGGTGTGATTTTGTTGATTTCCAACCTCTTCTCCAGCACATGTTACTCGACTCAATGCTCCCTCACCCTAAAACCCTGATTTCCCACAGGTTCCCAAGATTACTGGGGGGGGGTGGGTAAGAGGTAAGCAAAAGTTGAAGAGAGTCATAATTTGTAAACTATCCATTAGCAAAGAAAATGATGCAGAATATCGATAAATTCATTACAAGTTTTACCGGAAAAACATTAACAACATACAAAAATTGATGGATGTTTGAAACCAAAACTTGTCCAAAATGATATGGAGGTCTTGGTGTGGCAGCATTTTCAGGGATACATCCTAATAATCTGACAAAACAGATAGTCCGACACACTCATGATCCTTTGCCCATCTGATTAATGGACTTTTACTGTATACAGAAATGCAAAAAAAAAAAAAAAAAAAGAAGTGGGAGAGAGCTTAGGAGTAGTATTCTGGTGTATTGTGTTAAGAAAAGCAGAGAAGAGAGGGAAAAAATAAGGATGTGCATTAATAATGTCCTGAGAACCATAGAAGTGAATAAAGGCATACAATGGCAAGGCTCTGGGACTGAGAGCAGCAGGAAGAGTAGAGACATTAAATATAAATGGAATGATGTCATTCACCTTCATCTACAGTTATCCACTGGTCCCCCAACCAATTGTTCTCCTATGGAAAGAACCCCAAACTTGCACTGATTTTTGAGCAGGACTGAGACCACACAACCCTTCAGGTTGCATCCCATCCTGATTTGCAGGTTGGTGAACATGAGCAACATTAAGAAGCTTATCCATTTGTATTGCTGCACCAGGGGCATTACAGAGCTAGCTCAAAGCTCACAGACTGATCTCTGGGTAAGACTGAGACCACACCACACTCCACACTCTAGGAAAGTGAGGCCACAAACCCTCAAATTACATCCTGTACCTACTTCCTGCTAGGTGAACAGGGGCTACACATTAAGAGGCTTGCCCTTGCCTCACCACTCCTCGGACTTGAACCCAGGCTTTTCCGGCTGTGAGCTGAATGTGCTAACCACTACACTATACAGTGTGTGTATTTATCTAGTTGTATGTTACAGTGTTTGAGCGGGGCTCATAATGACCTGTCTCCATACCTACATTCATCTAACTTTTCCTTAAATTTATGCACACTTTCTGCTCTTACAATCTCACCACTTACCCATTTCAGGTGTCCACTGTCCTATGTGGAATACTGAACTTCTTAATGTTCCTCAGGCACAGACTTTTCATTATCTTGGAATGTCCTCTTATTCGTCTATCACCATCCTCTGTCAGTGTTACCAGGTATTGTCTATCTATCTTTTCCATACAGTTCAATAATTTATACATTGTTATTAGGTTCCCCCTTCCTGTCTATCCTTCAGGGTTGGTAAATCCATTTCCTTCAGTCTTTCTTTATAAGGAAGATCCTTTATTTCCGGGACCATCTTTGTAGCAGTCCTTTGGATTTTATCTAGTTTCTTGCTGTCTTTCTGCCTGTATGGTGACCACACCACTGCTGAATATTCCAGTCTAGATCTTATCATAGTGGTTATGATCTTTTTCATCATACTCTTATCCATGTAATTGAATGCCACCCTGATGTTAGTTAATGTCTTGCATATTGAAGCAAATAGCCCATTTATGTCTTTCTGGAGTCAAGGTGTCTTGCATAATCACTCCCAAGTATTTCTTTTTACTCCTTTTTCATTATAATCTCTTCTCTCATTTTGTATACCCATGTAGGTTTTCTATTACTTTTACCCATTTCCATTACATGGCATTTCCTGGTATTAAATTCTTATTTCCAATTTTGGTTCCATTCCCTTATCTTGTCAATATCTTTCTGCGATTCCATACAGTCCCCAGTGTTCCTTATTATTCTTAAAAGTTTTGCATCATCTGCAAACAAATTTATGTTGCTACTCAAACCCTTTTGTTTATTATTAATATATACACTCGACCCTCGAAACAATTTTCGGAAACTACAGACAAAATCTGTAGTCCAGTTTAATCTACGGACGAATATTAAAATGCTCGCGATTGTTCGTTCCCGGCAAATTATTGTCCAGTAGGTGGCAGGTTGGTCGCGTCATCAGCTGTTGGCCACCATGTTTAATCTTCAGTCCGTGCATTTTCAACCAACAGCGAACATTGTCCAGTGCTTACCACGGCTTTTTTATGCATTTGTACCCTTCCCACGAGTGCTTAACCTATCCAAAATGCCTCCTAAACCTAGTAAACCAGTGAAGCGTAATTGAAAGGCTCTTTCAGTGGCTGCTAAGCTTGAACTAATACGAAAATTAGAAAATTTGACGTACATTTTATACAGTTTTTATGTTGAACTCTTGCAAAGAACGAACTTTTGCAATCTACGAACATGATCGTGCATTTGTCCGTTGTTTGAGGATCGAGTGTACAGGTTGAACCTCCCAAATCTGGCAACCACCGAACCTTAGACTTGCCGGATCATGGAAAATTCCGAACTATAGGTGATCCCCAAAACACCTTCTATATACTCACCCTGCTTTATACAAGTGTAGCTGTAACATTGGTTTGATATATAATAGTTGTACATGAAAATATACATGCAGAAGTATATAGAAAAACACGTTGTAAATTAAGTTCAGCATGGAAAATTTTTGCCTGCGCCATTATCATCTCGCCAGATACAGGGACGTTACCAGCGCGCCGAAGCTTAAACCACTGTATGAGAGCGCTGTCTAAATCACTGCCTTTACCCTCCTGAAGTGTTCTATGAACCTCCAAGTTCTTCTTGCTCTCACACTCACTGTAAATCTTGAGAAGTTGATTCTTCTGTTTTTTTTATATCATAGACGGTTGATGAGTCAATGTTGTACTGTTGGCATAGGCTCTGCACTGAAACACCTTTATCTAGCTTCTTCAATAGGTCCACTTTTGTTGCACTGATATTGTCATATGTTTGCACTTTTTTTTTTGGTTCACACACAACACTATCACTTCCTGGTCACTTGGAAGCCATGTTTAGGGGCAAATATTACAGAAAATTTTTTTTATGCACCTGGGGGGGTGGTGCTTGCAATGAGCACCAGCGTGGTACTGATCCAAATTTGACCTAGAATGCAAATTACTCCGGCCAAATCAAAAATTCCGGCAAACAAAAATTTTGCCGGATTACAGGTGTTGCCGGATGAAAGAATACCGGATCAAGGAGGTTCAACCTGTACTTGGAATGTAAATGGTGCCAGCACCGAACCCTGTGGTATGCCACTGGTAACTGTACTCCAGCTTGATGGGGTGTCTCTTATCATTGCCCTCATTTCCCTATCTGTTAAGTAGTCTGTCATCCAATTCAACATATTTCCCTTTATTCTTTCCATGTGTTCTATTTTCCATAGGAGTCTTCTCTGTGGTACTCTGTTGAAAGCCTTCTTAATATCTAGATACACTGTGTCAACCCATCTATTTCTCCCTTGTATTTCATCTATTACTCTTGTATACAAGCTTAGTAAATTTGCTAAGCATGATCTTCCTTTTCTGAACACAAGTTAGTGACACTGGTCTATATAATTTAAGGGCTCTGTCTTTTTTCCTCCTTTGTATATTGACACTATATTTGCTCTCTTCCACTCCTTTGGTATCTTCTCTTCCATTAGAGAGCTATTGATTACGTCCCTACATCTCTATATTCTCTCAGTATCCATCCTGACATTCTGTCTGACCCCATTGCCTTACGTCCACCTCTTCTAGCAATTCTCTCATTTCCTGTTTTTCTACCATGATGTCTCTTAATCCTTCCTGTGTCGCTTGGCTGTTTGGCTCTATGAACTCCTCTTCTTCATTAAATACTGATTTAAAGCTCTCATTCATAAGTTCACTCATTTCTTCTAGTGTTTCATATATCCTAGTTCCCTTAATTAACTCAGTGAAGTGATGGTCTCTCTGTTTGTGTAAATTCTTTTCAAAATTTTTCTCCTTCTCCCTTCTTATCCTAATGTATTCCTTTCGTGTCTCTTTGTACTGCTTCTCATTTATTTCATTCCATTGCTTCCTTAATTTTTTTCAAGCTGCATCCTTAAACATTTTAGCTTGTGCACACAGCATTATACCATGTGTGTTTGCTCTCTTTTACTCTGTATTCAGGGACATATCTCTTAACTTCCTCATTACACTTGTCTAGGAATATGTCATACTCCCCTTGAATTTTGAATTGTCTTGCCTTAAATAATTTCCCTCCAATCAATACCACCAAAGTAGTTTTTTAAGATTCCAAAATTTGACTTGGTATGGTTCTGTCTCTTGGTTGTGTCCCTCATTGCATTTCAAAATTTCTTGATCCTCTAAATCAATTTCTAGGATCACATGATCACTTTTTTTCCATTGGGCTATGATATTTGATGTTTGGAAAAGGCTCTTTTTTTTTTTTTTTTGTGAAAATCCAATCCAGCATAGACGGTTCTTCTCCTCTAGACCCTTCACTCATTGGTCCAATGTGTTTACCATTGACAGACTTCTTTCCTCCAACATCCAGAATGACTGTTTGCATCCATTTCTTCCCAATTTACATGCTTACAATTGAAATCTCTCACAAGTAGCACTCTTCTGTCCTTCCTTAACATACTGTCCAGGCCTAAACTTACTTACATTTGTATTTCTCTATGTCCATCAAGCTTCCATGAATTAGTTTTTGGTGGCACATATGCAACTATGATACTCCTTTTTCTTTCTCTCACTGGTCTCTTTCTTTTTTTATGCAAGTGGGGAGACTACCCAAGGGCAGAAAAAAAAAAAAAGGCCCACTGGATTGCCAGTTCTTTTATAGTTATCAAGAATTACCCAAAAGTCAGGAATAAATATCTTGAAACCTCCCTCTTAAAAGAAGTTAAGTCGTAGGAAGATGGAAATACTTCATAACAAATATATATATATATATATATATATATATATATATATATATATATATATATATATATATATATATATATATATATATTTCATATATCATTATATATGGTTCTCCCTGAACAATTAAATGTGGTGAATTGGATCATGCTAAGAAAAACTTGGGAACCCCTGGACTAGGCATTAATCAGCTGTGTGTCATGTGGGTGCTCACCTTGGAGTAGTCATAGTGGCAGTAGGGCAAAGCATCCAGGGCAGTGAGGTTGGCTGTGTGAGGAGCCACCACACGGCGTCGCACTCCCACTGCACGCAGGGGGTCCTCCAACACCTTCTCCAGTTGGTATCCAGGGAGCTGCTTCTTTTCCACCAGCAGGACCACCTCACTGTCACTCAGCGACTTGGCTCCAGCCTTGGGAAGCATAAATGGGAGAGGATTTTTGTATTAAGTAAATGTGTATTCCTATTTAGTAATACGTAAAGAAATTTGTAGGTGAAAATAATTTTAATACATGAATATCCTAATGATACAAGCATTTAGGTTTCACTTGAATTGTTTGCATAATGAGTTCTCATGTGATGAAAAATATCACAGTCGGGTTGACCCTTGTTTATCTGTACTTCGTTTATCTGGAATTCAGTTTATCTGGACAGTGTCCAGATGATAATTTTATAATTTGAGTCTGGACAGCCAATAAATGAATTCAAACAATGCATGCCTCGCACACTTCCAGAAATGGCCAATAGATAGCAGTGCCGCAGAGGTCTGGCTGACACTAGTGAGTGTTATTGTCCAGTATTAGTGAATAAGTTTGTGCATTTTTTCAGTATCTTAGATCTCTTAATTATTTCTCTCAAGGGTGTTTAGCATATGTGAATGGCCCTAGCTGTGACTTAAAAAGCTGGAATTAATAAGAAAATTAGAGAAAGGAGCCAGAGTTGCAAGTCTGTGAGGAGTATGGTGAGGCAGAACAGTGATAGAAATCAGTACATCAAAAGATAAGCCCATAGAATATTCTACCAAAAACTGTGTGGATACATCATCAAGTAAAAGTGATAATGGTACACCAAGAAAAAAATGTAAATAGTGGAAAAGAAGCTGAATTTGATGCTGCCATTATGAAATGGTATGTGCAGCAGTGATCAGTGGGGATCAGTGTCTGTGGCATTGAAATCCTTGCAGCAGCTAGGAAGCTAATGCAAAAATTGATATAAAGAATTTCACAGGAAACAATGGGTGGCTGTGGCAATTCTGCAATCGACACAGACTTTTTAATGCTTCTGTGCAGGGTGAAGCTGGTGAGGCAGACATACCCAGCATCACATGACACAGCTATATGTTGTGGTAGTATACTCACTGTACTTTGTCTATGAAGGTTTCATTTTAGTGTGCTTGACTATTACTGTTAAGATAACTTAGATTAAGTTTATTTTGGTCTAGTTGGTCAGGGAAACCAAAATAGACGAAGGGCTCATTCCAGGGCAGGTTTACATCCCTTTTTCACCTCCTGCTTTCTGTGACTTAGTTACCCAGATATCTGTGTGGCAAGAGCCACCAACCAATAGTGTGCGGCAACACCAAAACCACCACCCAGAGAAAATTGCCAGATGTCACCTGTGCATTGCAGAAGCACTCTTCTTATGATCCTATTCTAGACTCTTGGACATTATTCATAGAAGAAATGAAGCTTTAAGGAGACACGAGGAGAGAGGAAAAAATGAGGTCACAGAGTCCTGTGAGATTTAGGGATCACTATATAAGGATGAATGAAAATGATTCAACAATCAAATTTTATCTCCAGCATGGAGGGTGGAGGTGGTTAGGTGTACTATCTTCTGAGGCCGTGCAGGACCAGAGAGCACAAAAATGTCATGAAACTCTATTGATATAGCCTTTCCTCCTGCTATGGTGGATTTTTTCGTCAAGTGATCATTACGTGTAAGACACATACTGCACCTCAGATGCACCTTGGAACTTGGTGTAAATTTCGCAGTTCCTCACTAAAGTCTAAGGAGACCAGTGATCATATATGACAAACAAAGGACTCATTTGTGTTATACAAATTTTTTTCATTATCTGGACCACTGCCTGCTCCATTTAGTCCAGAAAAAACAACAGTAGAGTGTATATGGGAAAACAGGAATTAAGTTCTGTGAACCATGTCTATGGCAAGTCTTCAGCTCAAATGTGCATTACCAAATGCAAAAAACAAGTATATTACAAAACTGTTGATAAAGCAAGTTGAGATAACAGCTTACAATTAATTTAATTTCATATTAATTGAATATCAAATATGCATAACTTTAAGCAAGGCATTATTTATGTTATGTAGGGTAACTTGCTCACCACTCTTGTCTCTTTTAACATTGTCTAATTTCTTTGAGTGTCATTAGTACAAGTGTTCCCTGTTAGCTGATTCATCTTTTCTTTTTTTCTATGCAGAAGGAAACTGGCCAAGGGCAACAAAAATGGAAAATAAAAAGGCCCACTGGGCTGCCAGTTCCCTTAAAGTTCATAGGAGTTATCCAGAAGTGAGGGACAAATGTCTTGAAACCTCCCTCTAAAAAGAAGTCAAGTAATAAGATGAAAATACAGAAACAGGCAGGGAGTTCTAGAGTTTACCAGTGAAAGATATGAATGATTGAGAGTACTGGTTAACTCTTGCATTAGAGAGTTGGAAAGAATAGGGATGAGAGGAACAAGAAAACCTTGAGCAGTGAGGCTGCAGGAGGAGAGGAGGCATGCAGTGAGCAAAATCAGTAGAGTAGTTAGCATGAAAATAGTGATAAAAGATAGCAAGAGATGCAACATTCCGGCACTGAGAAATAGGTTGAAAACAGTCAGTCAGAGAAGAGGAGTTGATGATGAGAAGAAAAAGCTTTTGATTCCACCCTATCTAACAAAACTGTGTGAATGGAATCCCCCAAACATGCGAAGAGTACTCCATACAGGGGTGGATGAGGCCCTTGTACAGAGTAAGCAGTTGGAGGGGCAAGAAAAACTGGTGGAGACACTTCAGGAGGCCTAACTTCATAGAAGCTGTTTTAGCAAGAGATGAGATGTGAAGTTTCCAGTTTAGATTATGAGTAAAGAACAGTGTGGAAGAGGGAGACAGTTAAGTGTCATTGAAGAGGAGGAGATAGTTGTCTGGAAGGTTGTGTCGAGTTGATAGATGGAGGAATTGAGTTTTTGAGGCATCCAATACTACTAAATCTTCTCTGCCCCAATCTGAAATCTTAGAAAGATCAGAAGTCTAGCATTCTGTGGGGTCCCTGTGTGATCTGTTGACTTCCAGAAGGGTTGGTTGTCTCTAAAAACATGTGGAAAAGTGTAGGGTGGTATAGGAGTGGATAGGGCAAGAAGTTTGGTTGAGAATATTATTATTGAATAAAAGATAGTGAGTGGGTGATAGGACAGAACCCTGAGGAACACCACTGTTAATAGATTTTGGAGAACAGTGTCATCTACCACAGCTGCAATACAATGGTCAGAAAGGAAACTTGAGATAAAGTTGCAGAGAGAAGGATAGAAACAGCAGGAGGGCAGTTTTAAGATCAAAGCTTTATGCCAGACTATGAAAAGCTTTTGGTTTGTGTAGGCACTGTTTATGTTCTGATGACATTACACATTATTGATTTGGGGGCAGTTATTATTCCATTATGTCTTTTGTATTTCTGGAAGGAGCCATATTCACAAACCTAGAAAGATCACAATTATTACGTATCACCAACCTACAAAGGTCAAAAACATCATAGTGCTTAGCAAATGTGAAATATGAAACCATTACACACAGAAGCTGGAATGACATGGCTGGACAAAAACATAAACACGGCGTTGAACAGTCTCGTTGGTTCTTTGTCATGTAATGTTTAGTTTATATATTTTTAACATGTAATTATTATTTTTGTTGTTAAAATATCACTTCTAAATTTATTTTATTTTTTGTTTTGTTTTTGGTGGAAATAAATGATTTTTTTGGTAAATATAATTTGTTCTCAAATGAAAGTTTCTCTTGCCAAGTCTGCATGAAGTCAGAAATTTTGCATATTGTATGAGTCTTGGAGGTCAGTCTTGGTGGGTTCCAGTCCCAATCTTATTTATAACACAGGATTATATTATTCAATAGTGCATTTTTGACATATGCACACATTTTCTCGGTCCCTTTCCCATGCAATCATTTTGTAAAAAGCCCTTAAGATAAGACAGAAACATATGAAATGTAGATCTCAATACCATGACTAACCTTCTTGTCATGGCTGTAAATAGTAAGGACATGCAGACTGAAATTAAGCCACCACAGCTGAATGTCATATCAGCTGAACAAAGGAGAGTACAATTATGATCCTACTATGTGGTGGCATACTGGATAAGGTGATGAGTGTGGGATCAGGCAGATGTCCATGCGTAGGTTTGAATCCCACCACATACAGCTTTGAAGCTATGCCATTTGTCAAGTGGTTTAAAGTTACCTAAATGTCACAATGCTACCCTGGTTCTAGGTGGTTACACCAAAGATGCACTTGGGTGGTGATATGGGCCCTAATATGGGTACTATAAATAAAATTGCCAGAGTCACTAATGGGTGGAAGATGAACGGCGCTTAATACACACTCTTCAAGTGTGCCTACAGGTACTATAGGCAAAAAAAAAAAAAAAAAAAAAAAAAAAAAAAACTTTATAGTATGATATTTTTGAGTGAAGTTGTTTCTTGAACTAAGACGTGAGCTCTGGAACCAATCACCAAAGTAGGCTGAGGTAAACTTATAAGCAATTACAGTCAATACAAATTAAGTTGGACCCCTTTGGTGCAAAGTCTGCAGAAAGTAGCAATCATACAATGCTGTGAAAGTTTTGCTCGAGTTTTGTAACTTGGTGAATTGTAGCATACATGTTACTCCCATAGTGCTTACAGGCCCCACACTATTGGTACTTCCTTGCAAACCTTATCCTTATATCCAACATGGGTCTCAAACCACTCACAGATGCAGAAAAAGATCACATTCTAATCCTAAGGCAAGAGAAGTGACTATCTCTGATATATGCAGGCAATTATAACGTGGTAGGATGACTGTAAAAAAGGTCTTCCTACTGCCATCACATCATCTCTGACACATTCTTGAGCCACTCTGAGTACATTTCCTTCAGTTGTCTGGTTGTCAAATGATAGATTTTCTTCAATATAATAACATAAGAAAATGAAGGAAGCTGCAAGAGGCTGTCAGGCCTACATGTGGCAGTCCCTGTGTGAACAAAGCTGCCTAATTCCATCTATCATCTTCATCCATAAAATTGTTTAATCGTCTTCTAAATCTTCCTATTGACTCAGCATTAACATTATGATTAATGAGTCCATTCCATTCATCAACCAGTCTGTTAAATGACCAGTTACTTCCCATTTCTTTCCTAAACCTAAATTACTCAAGCTTTAAACCCATTATTTCTGGTTCTATCCTGGTTATTGATCCTTAGAACTTTGCTCATGTCCTTTTGTCATAACCCCATAACACTTAAATACTTATATCAGGTCTCCTTTTAACTTACATCTATCTCAGAAATGCAAATTTATTATCTTCAATCTCATTTTGTACGGAAGATCTCTCATCTCCTGTATCCGTTCAGACATTCTCCTTTGCACTGATTCTAACAGATCTATATTTTCTCTATAATATGGGAACCAGAATTACACTGCATAATCTAGAAGTGACTTAACCAGTGCCATATATAACTTTAATTTACTTCAGAACTTCTGCTTTTAACACTCCTAAAAATTAATCCTGTTATCCTATTTGCCTTATTTCTAGTCTCTATGCATTGTTTTATTAGACCATAATTAGAGCTATCTATAACTCCTAAATATTTTTCATATTCTGAACCTACCAGGACCTTGCTGTTAATCATGCACCTATTGTGTGGATTTTCTTTACTTATGCTAAGTACTATTTAGCAGTTGTTAATGTTAAACTGCATATACCATCTGTTGATTCATTTGTTCATCCTATCCAAATCTGCCTGCAAAGTGATGGCATCCAAATCTGACATAATCAATCTACCTATCTTTGTGTTATCCATAAATTTACAAATATCACTACTATCTTATTTGAAGGCTCATAAGATGCAACTTTTCTCCAAAATAAAAGTCTCAGGAAACCAGCCTGCATCCTATGAGGCCAAGGTTCAGCATTAAGGCAGTGGTTGGTGGTAAGTCTAAGGGCGTGTCTGCACTGGGAGCAAGAAAGCAAGCGAGAGTGAGAGCAAGAGCGAGCAAAGGCGAGTGAATTTGAGTGGTGGCACTAAAAACAATTTCAGGCAAGAGTTACCATGGCAACAGGCTTCCACCCGCGTTGTCACTATTGTCAGTTGATGCTTGACACTTGACGGACACTCATTAGCAGATTTTTTACCTTACACCATGGCCGGGCTTATGTTCCAAAATTTGTTACTTGAAAAGTCATGAAATCTCAAGTTTTATCAAGATTCAAGAATGTGTGGATACACAAATTAAATAAAGACAGCAATTAGGCAAACACCACCATCTCATGCCCCCATTGCCTTTCTTTTAGTTAACTTCCAAATTCTTCTCATACTTTGCCATATGTGCCTCTGGGTAATGAAGTTTATCCCTTCTTTCCCTTTTAATGCAACCATACCCAAACAAAACTTAAATATTTAGAAAAGAATATCAATTACTGTTTTCTAAAGCGAGAAGATGTCGAGTGTGCTTTTGGATTTTAAAAAATTGGACTTCAAAATTTAGGATGCTGACAAAGGTATAAAAAAAAAAAAAAAAAAAAAAAAAAAAAAAGGGCCATTGAAACATGTTGACACAGCAGTGGTTATCACCAAAGCCTCTTGTTTGTCTTATATAACATGATAATGGAGGAGGAAGGAGTTCAATTATCGAGTAACAGCTTTGGCAATGAAATTGAAGAGAACATTCAGCCACCACATGGGGAAAATCATTAAAAAATCACTAAGACCATGAGAGAGGAATTCACTCAGTATTTTTGCTCAGTTGTCAAGCAGTGACCTGGCAAAACCATGTGATTTGACAGAGAGAGAGAGAGAGAGAGAGAGAGAGAGAGAGAGAGAGAGAGAGAGAGAGAGAGAGAGAGAGAGAGAGAGAGAGAATGATTATCATGTATGGAAATGCGGAACACTTCACCAATTAGCTGTTCAATATCCATGTCTACTGTCTGGATCACCTTCAACTTCCCCGTCTGTGGCTTGGATATGACTGACTGAGGCAGGGGTTGCTATAGCAACCCATCCCCTTCCCTGTCCTGCCCCTCCCTCACATCAGATGATTTACTGGGCACTGGGCAGTGAGTTCAAGGTCGTCATCATTCATGATTGACAAGTTTATCACAAAAGCCTTGTATAGATGCTGCTCAGGGAACTAGATGATGAGCATATCAAATCAATAAATGATAAGAAAGAAAACTGATATCATAATATGGTAAAATATAATGATAACTACTTTGTAAAATAATCATGTGAGAGATATAACAAAGGCAACAATTGTGTTGCCATAAAGGGAGCAAAGACAAACCCTCATCCCTCATATGCCATTGCCTATGAAAAAGGGCATTTGAAAATAGAGGTGAAAATATTGTTGCAAAGAGTCTCGTCGTTCGTGTATGTGGCAAAACTTGAAAAATCTGTTTACACCATCGTGTTAAGGAGACTTTTCTTTAGAAGATGAAAGGTTTTATTCTAGCATTATCATAACAACTAAATACAGCGGGTATAAATAAGTAAAATGTGTTATAAGCATTTCAAAGTGGTGTTTTAACTTCAACTCATCATAATTTCTTTATCTTTGTTCCTAAGAAAATTCTGAGAACATATCTAAGTTGTGCAATTACTTCTGACTCTAACGGTATCAACCAAAATGTCATACCTAGTTTCTGAGGTGAGATACAACAGATTATATAGAAACATCTCTGCGACATCGCTCATTCCCACCCGACGAACTTGCGCGAGATAAGTAAACTGTTGACTCTTCTCGCTTTCTTGCTTTTCAACCTGTGGATGAGCCATCCTCTGGCCACTGCCAATGCAGCCACATCCACTGCTTGTCATGTATTAAAGTTTCTCGCTTGCTCCCGCCCACTTTCTCACTTCCAGTGTGGACGCACACTTAGGCTCTAAAATCAAACCCCAGACATCTTGGTACATGTAAACAAAGTGATGATTGGTACTGCACCACAAAACAACTCTTTCTTTCAAGGTAACAACGTATAATAGGTCAAACTTATCAGTGATTCATATAAAATAACACCAATCGGGTGTCGGTGGCGTAGTGGATAAGGTGGTGAGCGTGGGATCAGGCAGACGCCACGCGTAGGTTCGAATCCCACCACGTACAGCCTTAAAATACTTTGCCATTTGTCGAGTGGTTTAAAGTTATCTACATGTCACCATGATACCCAGGTTCTAGGTGGTTACACTCAAGATGAGCTTGGGTGGTGATATGGGCCCTAATATGGGTACCACTATAAATAAAATTACCTGCGTCACTAATGGGCGGAAGCTGAACAGCGCTTCCCATACACTCTTCAAGTGTGCCTACAGGCGCTATAGGCCTTACCGTAAAAAAAAAAAAATAATAATAAATAAATAAATAAATAAATAAATAAATAAAAATAAATAAATAAAATCGGGAAGAATTTGCCTAAATGACCATACACCACATGAACCAAAACAAAACACTTGATTGGTAATTGGTGATCTTGATCTTGACACAGGCATGCTTCACTGTGTTCTTCATAGTGCTGTCATTCCTTGTGGTAAGATACACTTTCATACAATTAAAATTGCATCTATCTTTTAACATTATCTTGCATATGCCAGGTACAAGTTTATATCGCAGACCAGGATTGGTACGTAGGCTACCAGCATATATTAAAGTGTTTAAATGCAAAATATTGGGATCTAACACTAACATAAATGCACATGAGAGTCTTCAAATGTAAGGTGAAATCCTTCACTTCATATTCAGAGCTTAAATTTGCTCATTTATCTTTTTTTTTTTTTTTTTTTTTTTTTTCATTTCAATGTCTGCCTAAACTGGGTGTGTCCTATGAACCATCAAATAAGATAATTTATCAATATATATAGAAAATAACATTGATCCTAAAACTGGAATTAAAGCTGTTTATTACAACTCTCTGTTGCCTATTGTCTAACCACGACCTTATCCAGACTAACATTTTTCCTTCTATCCCGTGTGCCCTAACCTTTCTCAAGAGCCTCTGATGTGGTACATTATCAAACACTTTAAAATCTAGGCATAGGATGTCATAACTATCACCATCATTTGCTGCCTCATAAACTCTAATATAAACACTCAAAGCAACCACCTTGAGCTTATCTCTTCGAAGTTTTTCTCTTGGTTTAAAGGCAGTGACTTTTATAAGCAGGAACTTGATTTGGTAGTAGATGGCATGCGGCAGCAAGAAGCCTTTTTATGTTGTCCTACTACATCCTAACTGCCCGGATATTTCAGAGAGAGTGACTTTTCTTCTCTTACAACTAGAATATGACTCTTTATTACATCCACGAGTGGTTTATTACTTATGTTGGATGTAATGATAAGATTTGAAGACTTGTAATAATTATGTAAGGAAAACACGGTGAAGTGTAAAACTGGAGCTCAACATGCATCCATCCTCTTTCATTACCAAGGAAGCACTGAGGGTGGGGGTATCATGGGTAATGTGAGTCATATCTAAGCTCAATGAATTGCCAGGTACCACCAGAATACAAATTATCTAACTTATTAAAAATTCCACAATATTGTGACTATTATATTTTGCATGCTCTTTGCACTTGAGGGGTACTACTTCATTTGTGATGACTATATAAGCTTTACTGAAATAACCACAATATGTTCCTCACCTCTGACTTCATCACTGCCACACACTCCTCCAACGTACGGGGAGAGCGGCTGTCATCAACTGTAGGAGCATCAACTTCACGCACCACCTCCATGCCTCGCTCCTCTGTCTGGCTGCCTTGGTCCTTTCTGTCAGCCTCCACTGGCATCTCTTCACCCTGCCAACTGAAGCTGCCAGTGTGGCATCGAGTGCGCTGCCGCAGTCCAGATGCCATGCTCTTCCCTCCTATGATGTGAAAAGAAGTTTCTTTTAAGAGTGCTCAAAGACTGTCTCTTTCTACCAAAGTCCAAAGAAGCTAAGAACTTGAATGATGTGTGTGTGCAAATGTCTAGTGTTTTATTTGAGGCACTATATATATATATATATATATATATATATATATATATATATATATATATATATATATATATATATATATATATATATATATATATATATATATATATATATATATATATATATATATATATATATATATATATATATATATATATATATATATATATACAGAATAACCTCACATCTATGACACCAAAATAACAGATTTCAGATGAAACAGACAAAATTTGGTAGTCAGAATACATATCCATTAGCCATATGTCCAGTATGAAAGTTGAAAAATCCCGGATAATGCAAACTGACTCCGGTAGTTCAGTAGTTCTGCTAAAGTGCAGTACTCTTAAGTACTATTATAAATATTTTCTACACTCTTAAGCACTTTTTAAATATTCCTTCAGTATATCAAGGAGTTTCACCTTTTCTGCAATTGAAAAATTCTTCCCCTGAAATTGGGAGTCACTGTCAGAAAGGCTTAGAAGGCATAGGACATTTGGGCAGCATCATAAGGATTTGAATACTCACAATTTGACACAAGAAAGCCAAAATAACACTACACAACACAAATAAGGATTGCAATATGATGCGGATGGGTGAGTAAAGTAAGAAATGAATGGCATGGGATGATCTTGATCTAGATGCAACAAGTGATTCAAAATTTCTCCTGAGCTGGGCCTTTGTATTGGTAAGTCCAATAAGGATGCTGAAAGTTGTATTGCCGGGAACTGAGGCTGTGGTCACTAAGCCAATCAGCGCCCAGAATACGGAACACCATGCTCTCATTGGTCATATCTGCTCTATTGGCTACTAATGTGGCATAAATGAAATAATTTTAAAAGACGTCATGCCTTGACTTGCTTCCTTTTCCATATAGAGTGGTACCTTGAGATACGATCTACCTGAGATACAAGTTTTTTGAGATATGAGCTACGATATGGTCTATTTTCTGTTTTAAGAAATGAGCGAAATATTGAGGTACGAGTCACGTTTGGGGATGTTGTCACAGGTCAGCAGCTTGACGCATCAGTCCAGCCTCAGGAGAGCTAGAATCATCATGTTTCCCACAGATCTCATTCACTGGGATTGTTCTTTTATCATTTTCACACTATTTACTGAACTTTTTTTTTGTTCAGAGTAAGTGTAGCTTCAATTCACATTAAATGTTTACGTGTGAATGGCGCCTGCATCCATCCTTCCCTCCCTCCCTCCTCTTCCATTCACCATCATTTACTGAAAACATCCATCTCCGAGGTAAGAACACAAAATAAACTTTTGCTTTTATTTCATATATTTTTATGCATTGATAAATTATGCATGTGTACGTAACTGAAAAGGATAAACAAATTTCTCCTATCTCCCCCTACCTCCTCCATCAACACATATCACTGAGAGGGGGGGAGCAATGTAAACAAACCTGTAGCAGCAGCGGTGCAGGCTCTATTCCCCCTCTCTCTCTCTCTCTCTCTCCTACTTAGAACTTCATTTACTCCATGCATAATGAATGCAGGGTCGTCAACGAATTCTTCTGTGATTATTAGAGCAGCCAGTCTTCTGTGGGTGGCCATATTTGTACACTCCAACTGGTCAACAGATGCAAGTGAGGGCGGGAATGTGGTAGGGTAATGTCCGCTGGAATGCACCCTCCGAGATAAATATACTTTATAAGAGTAGTTTATCTATTTATATTCTCTTTTGTTATGTCTTATTATGTTTCTGTACAATAATTATTATTTGTAAATACCTGTTTCTACGTAAAAACTTGTAAAAGAAATTGGAATACCCTTTTTGGGGAGGCTGGAAAGGATTAATGGCATTTCAATGCCTTTCAATGGGAACAACTGTTTTAAGATGGAAAAAACTGTTTTGAGATATGAGTTTTTTGAGATACGTGCTACTTCATGGAACGAACTAAACTCGTATCTCAAGATATCACTGTACACAACCCTCATTTATCCAGACCTCGTTTATCTAGAGTTTGGTTTCTCTGGACACTGTCCAAATAATAATCTAATAATTTGCATCCAGACAGCCAACAAATTAATCAAATCAATGCCCACCTTGCATACTTCCAGAAACGCCTGATAGATGGCAGCAGGTGGTTGTAAACAAGTCCAGTGGCTCCAACCGATGCTGGTACACACCGTGTTCTGTTTGGTCCAGTGAACACATTTGTTAATATTTCAATACCATAGAATTCTTAATTAAGCCTCCCAAGGGTGTTAACCCTTAACGTGCGGTGATTGTTTCGGGACGATTGTATACAGCATCGCATCCAGAGAGGCAGGGATCGTTCCGGGAATCATGATTTTTCTGCGCTAAACGTATGAATCTCTCCCCCTCAATATTGGTCCTGGGGCAAGTGGAGGTATCTTGCATTTTTTCTCATTCACCTCCTTGAGCCTTGAGACATATGTTCCCTCACAATAGGTCATTTCTTCCCATTTCAGGGCGACATCTGGCAACCCCCGTGACCTGGAGGAAGGAAACGGTACTACGAGTGATGTTATGTCAGTGTTACTTGGTAATGACATTGAGGACAGTAATGAAAATGAAGACAGTGATTTTTTTATTGAGATAGAAGAAAGTGAAGACTCTAGTAGTGATTCTGATAATGATCTGGGAGACAGAGACCAACCCTCACAGCGACGTTCATAAACCTCCTCATGTACTCCCCTCGAGCAATGTGCTAGTGTGTGTCACCCTTGGTTGCCTCTACAAGACTGTGCTTGTCGGCCAAGTCTTGTGAATCCCATTGTTAATAAGAGTTGCCACATTCCAATTATTATAGAAATCCATAATACTTTTTCTTTTCCTGTTTTGAACATCATTTCATATATCTGAGTTTGCATTTCCATGACATGAAAGTGCAAAAGTTCCTACTTTTACATCAAATTCAAATGTCTGAAAGGAGAGAGAGAGAGAGAGAGAGAGAGAGAGAGAGAGAGAGAGAGAGAGAGAGAGAGAGAGAGAGAGAGAGAGAGAGAGAGAGAGAGAGAGAGAGAGAGCGCTGTGTTATCGGAGCTTGGGAATATTTCTTAGCGGTGGGTTCTGCCATGGGTTCGGGGAGAATTTTCTGATATGCAATAACTTTGGTGTGAAAGGTCATAACATGTTGAAAACTACATCGTTGTACTTAGAATGACACAAAGAAATATGCTTTTATAAGGAAAAAATATTTTTAGCATTTTTGACAGGTGTGATTTTTCCCCAATGTAACAGATGGAAAGCAAATCAACCCCCCATACTTTAAGGGTTAAGCAGAAGCTAGTGGCTCTAACTGTGGCTCAAAAGCTAAAATTGTTAAAGAAATTAGAGAAAGGAGCTAATGATATGATTGTTTGTGAGGAGTATGGTGTGTCCAAGCAAACTGTTGGACATTAGAAAAGTCAAAAGATAAGCTGGTAGAATATTCTGCCAAATACTGTATGGATGCATCATCAAGTACACGTGGTAAAGGTGCACCAAGGAAAAATGTAAAGACTGGAAAAGATGCTGCATTAGATGTCACAGTTATGAAGTATTTGCAGCAGCAACTGATGGGGATCAATATCTATAGCATTGAAAAGCCTTGCAGCAGCTAGGAAGCTGGCACAAAAAATTCATACAGAAAATTTCATGGGGAGCGATGGGTGGCTGTGGTGATTCCATAATCGACAGATTTTTCAATGATACTGTGCAAGGTGAAGCTGGAAATGTGGACACAGCCAGCACTGCATGACAGCTGCATGCTGTGGTAGTATGGTCACTGTACTTCCCGTCTATTTAGTTTTTTTGTGTGCTTAGCTTAAGGCTAGCATCCGGTATGGAGACCAAAAAAAATATGAAAAATAATGTTTTTTGTGGGAAAAAAATGTGGTAAGTATACATGTTAGCTATTATTTCACGAAGTTTTATGGCGAAACATGCACTGGTTTCCATTTAAATGCCATTTAAAGGTCCTGTACTCAACCACGTGCATTTTTTTACATCAGCATAATAAGTTCTTCTTTTACTCGAAAACTACAAAAAAAAGGCAAAAATCTTAGCTTTTTTTGGTGGACATGATACGGCAACACTGAAGTGAGTGTGTGTGCATGCATGGCATCAACCATGGCCACCAGCAAGGGAAAGCTATCAGAGAGAGAGAGGTTGTTGCTGCATCTCTCGCTACCCGCCCTTCACTTTGCTAAACAGAACGTAATTTATTTACTGCATCCTACTTTTCACCTACTGCCAACCATGGGACAGGTGTCTAAAAGGAATAAGCAGAGGAAGGATGCCTGGAATATGAGTATGGAAGCTCAAAGAATAAAAAGACAGCGCGTTGAACCTGACACCTCAGATACTCCAGTACACATCCTCACGTCACACACCACGACCACCCTCACCACCACCACACCACAGCCCACCACATCTCATGCAGAACAAAGAAAAGGAAATGAAGAAGAAAAGGCCTCATAACTCACAATTAGAAAAGCTCTTCTACAAAATATTGAGAAAGGAAATGAAGATGTGGACAGTGAAGATGAACCTGTCATGCTGACAGAAAGGAGGCTGAAAAATCTTCTTTCCTCTCTTTGTTCATGCCCAGATCCTGCCTTTGACTACAGTTTGGAGTCTGATGTATACGAGAACACCATAACTATGCACTGCACAACATACAACTTCAAGAACACATCACAACCAGAAAAAGTAAGAGCTGGACATTGGAAGAAAAGCCTCTTCAGGACTAACATATCATTGGCAGGAGGGGACTAGGAGCCTGATGTGCTTAGAAATACATCTAACTGTATTATGAAATTGCAGATAACAAAAGAGAACATATAGTAAACATGAATAAACTTCCTAGTGTGTTATAATGGGATTGAGATCGATCAATAAACTTATCAGGTCGCATCTCAAAACATAAGTTATTACCCTTCTAAAATCTATTTTGAAGCCAATTTTAGCCTGATTTCAATGAAACAAAAACTAAAAAGGAGAAGAATACTTCTTTCAATTCACATTGTTTTCCTCAGTGTGGGGGGAAATGACCTTTGTAAGGTAAGGAGTGAGGAGCAGTTTAGGAGATTTAAGGAGACTTTGGCTAAAATTAGAAATAAGGATGCAACCCCTGTGGTATGCAGTGTGTTGCCAAAGAGAGGACTGGGAGATGATGGCTGTCCAGGGCTATTGCAATGAATTGCAGACTTGCGGATCACTGCAGAAGTAATAGATGGGCATTCATCGATAACTGGGACCTCTTTTATGGCAAAGACACCTTGTATGCCAGGGATGGAGTGCATTTATCATGCCAAGGTGTTCATGTTTTGGCTGGAACACTTGAAGGTGAGTTAAATGCACTCTGGCATTTTTGAGAGGGAAGGGACTTCAGTGATCCATAGAGATGAGAGAATAGTCAAATCTAGAAAAGTAACCACCTTAGTAAATGCAAAGAATAGTTTAAGTGTGTATTACATAAACTGTTGGAGTATTTTGAATAAGATAAATTTGCTGAGAGGAGCAGCTTGTGTTGAAAATTTTGATATAATTGGATGTACAAAAACCTGGTTAGATATGTCAGGGAAGGTATTTGATCAGGAGGTAAAAATTGATGGTTATACACTTTTTCATAAGGATAGGGGAAACAGAAGGGAGGGAGGAGTGGCCTTGTACATTAAGGACACACTGCAATGTTGCATAAACAGCAACATTAAGACAGACAGTAAAACATAGTCTCTCTATGGGTAGATATTAAGAATGGGTCTCAATTAGTAGTAATGGGTTTAGTGTACAGGCCACCTAATGCTTCAAGCCAAATAAACTTTTCCCTATGGGAGGAAATAAATAGAGCAGCCAGGTACAGTAAGTTATGCGTGGTAGGCTATTTTGACTATAGAAATGTTGATGAGAGCTTGATGGTGAGTAACAGGGAAGCAGAAGAATTTCTGAGGATCATTCAGGATAATTTTTCAAAGCAAGTCATTTTATAACCCATTCGGGGAAATAATATTCTAGATTTAGTTCTGACAAACAGGGAGGAGGCAGTTATGCAGGTGAAGGTTAGTGGCCTGCTAGGTAACAGTGATCACAAAGAAATACAGTATACACCGAAATGGCACGAAACTTTTAGAAAAAAGAACAATAGGAAAGTACTTGACTTCAAGAATGCTAATTTTGAGGGATTAAGGGGTATTTACAAGCAGTAGACTGGCAAGGGACAGGCAGAGATAATCAGGTAAGGTCCAGTATACAGGCAGAAGGAAGGCAGGATCACAGAAGGGGGGTGAGGTGCGAAGTCAGAGTGAGAGAGAGAGAGAGAGAGAGAGAGAGAGAGAGAGAGAGAGAGAGAGAGAGAGAGAGAGAGAGAGAGAGAGAGAGAGAGAGAGAGAGAGAGAGGCAGTGGTGGGATCTGGATTAGGACATGAAAGGAATCCCGGTCAGCTGAGGGTTGGTGAGATGTATAACCACTTTCTAAATAAAATACATGATGGTCAGATAGCTAACATTCCATATAAAACAATAAAATCACAAGGCAATGACTCTAAGTGGATGACAGACAAATTAAAGCGATGCATAGGCCAAATGAAGAAAATATATATGAGAGGCTAAAGGCAGGAGGTGAGGCTTTAAGGCCATTATACCATGAATTAGTAAGAACAGTTAAAAGGTTAATGAGGAGAGCTAAGAGGGAATATGAATTGAGGATAGCTAGCCAAGCAAAGACAGACCCAAAGGGATTCTTTCGGTTATACAAGATGAAAAGCAGAGAAGAAATAGGTCCCTTCAGGACAGCAAATGGGGAGATGGTTAGTTCTGAGTAAGAGATGAGTAGAATTATGAATGAGTACTTTTGAACTGTCTTCACCTAAGAGAACACACAGGAAATCCCAGACAGCAAGCAGATATTTAGGAAAGAGGATAGTGAACAGTTGGCAGTTATTCATATAACTAAGGTGATGGTAGAACAGGAGATAGATAAACTAAAGAAATTCAAGTCACCAGGACCTGATGAAATACAGGCAACCCCCGCTTAAAGAAGGTTCACACAACAAAATTTCGCTACAACGAAGGTTTCCTTTTACTACCATCTGCTCGTTTAATCCCTTCGCGCCGGATGTTAAAAAAGCCCACCTGTATGATATACGGGTGGTAGTGCCACGCGCCCGAGCACGGGAATCTCGTGCAAGCTCGTCATACTTGTCATCTTTGTGTATTATGCTGTTATCTTTTAGTCACTATATCGCCTTCGAAGAGGAAAGTGGACGCTTCTCTCTTGGAGAAGAGAGAGAGAGAGAGAGAGAGAGAGAGAGAGAGAGAGAGAGAGAGAGAGAGAGAGAGAGAGAGAGAGAGAGAGAGAGAGAGAGAGAGATTAGAAAATTTGTTGTTTTTGTATTTGTGTGTGTGTGTGTGTGTGTATTTACCTAATTGTAACATACGGGAAAAGAGCTATGCTCGTGTTGTCCCGTCTCCATATCTATTAATGTCCAGCTTTTCTTAAAATCATGAATATTCCTTGCGTTGACCACTTCCACATCTAAACTATTCCATGCTTCCACCCTTCTATGAGGAAGCTATATTTTTCACATCTCTCCTATAAGTGGCCATTTTAGTTTTTCCCATGCCCTCTCGACATTCTTTCATTCCACATACACAGATCTTCCCTATCCATTTTTCCATGCCAATCATCACTCTGTATATTGCTATCAGGTCTCCCCTTTCTCTTCTGTTTTCCAGGGTCGGAAGTTGCATTCTTTTCAGTCTGTCTTCATAAGTCAAATCTCTTAAGTCAGGCACCATTTTGTTGCAGCCCTCTGTACTTTCTCTAGTTTCCTTATGTGTTTCTTTAAGTTCGAGCCCACTGTATTGTTGCATATTCAAGCCTCGGTCTTATCATTGCAGTAATTATTTTCTTCATCATTTCTTCATCTAAATATCTGACGCCACTCTTATGTTCCTCAATAAGTTCAATACTTCTCCAATTATTTTGTTTATATGTCTCTCTGGCGATAGGTCATTGGTAATTGTCACCCCAAGGTCTTTTCTTCATGACTGGTTTTATGTCTTCATTTCCTATCTTGTACATACTCCTGATTCTTCTTTCACTCTTGCCAAACTCTATTTTCTTGCATTTTGTCGTGTTGAACTCCATTTGCCATGTACAGCTCCATTTCCATATTCTGTCCAAGTCTTCCTGGAGTAGTTCGCAATCTTTGTCACATCTCACTTTTCTTAACAATTTTGCATCGTCTGCAAATAGGCTCACATAACTGGACACCCCATCCACCATGTCATTTATGTAGACCGCGAACATTACTGGTGCCAACACTGATCCCTGTGGAACTCCACTCTCCACCAAGCCCCATTCTGATGGTCTGTCCTTAATTATTGTTCTCATTTCTCTTCCTACCAAAAGTCTTCCATCCATTTTAGTAAACTGCCATGCACTCCTCCTACCATTTCAAGTTTCCAGATCAGTCTCCGGTGTGGTACCTTATCAAAGGCCTTTTTTAAATCCAGATATATTCCATCAGCCCAACCATCTCTTTCCTGTATTACATCTATCACCCTCGAATAGTAACATATCAGGTTTGTCGTGCATGAACGCCCTTTTCTAAAACCAAATTGACACTCACAAAGTATGTCATTTTTCTCCAAGAAGTCTGTCCATCTATTCTTCACCACCCTCTCACACATCTTAGCTACCACACTTGTAAGTGACACTGGTCTATAGTTCAATGGGTCTCTCTTGTTACCTGATTTATAGATTGGGACAATGTTAGCTCTTTTCCAGTCTTGGGGCACTACACCTTCCCTTAATGAGGCATCAATTACTTCACAAACTTTTTCTGCCAGTTGCTCCTGCATTCTCTTAAAATCCATCCTGATACCCCATCAGGTCCCACAGCTTTTCTCACTTCTAAACTCCCCATCATATTCTTGATCTCCTCCACAGTTACTTGAAACTCCTTCATAATCCCTTTCTGTTCCATTACCAGTGGTTTGTCAAAAGCAGTCTCCTTTGTGAATACCTTCCGAAAGCATCCATTCATAGCCTCTGCCATTTCCTGGGATCTTCACTGCATACTCCATTTACTTCTAAACTTTCAATACTTTCTCTATTTTTGATGTTGTTGTTCACATGTCTGTAAAAAGCCTTGGTTGGTCTTTACATTTATCAATTATATCCTTTTCTTGTTTCTTTCTTTCTTCTCTTCTAATCAACACATATTCATTTCTTGCTCTTTTGTAACTTTCCCACTGCTTAATCCGTCTTTTCCTTCTCCACCTCTTCCATGCATCCTCTTTTCTTGTTCTAGCCTTTTCACATCTATCGTTAAACCAGTCCTGCTTTCCAACTTCTCTATGTTGTCTTATTGGTACAAATTTTTCTCACCTTCTTTGTATATTTTTATAAATTCCTTCCACTTTTCATTTGCTCCTTAGCACTCTTGAATTTCATCCAATTTGTCTCTTGAAAGAATTTCTTTAGGTTTCCAAAATCTGTCTTGGCATAATTCCATCTTCCCACTTTATATTCTTCATTTCTTCTAGATTTCTCTTCATCTATCACCTTGAACTCCAAAACTGCATGATCACTCTTTGCTAAAGGGCACTCCACCCTCATCTCCTCAATGACCATTGGCTCTGTACTAAAGACCAAGTCCAGTCTTGACGATGCTCCCTCTCCTCCAAACCTAGTATCTTCTTTGACCCACTGAGTTAACACATTTTCCATTGCCAGTGTCAATAGTGTATTTCCCCATGTTGTCTCTGATCCTTCCATTGACCAGTCCTCCCAACACACCTCTTTACAATTAAAATCTCCCATCATTATAGTTCGTTCACAGCCACCCAACATTTCTTCCAGACATGTTCCTGTATCACTTATCATTTCTTCATATTCCTGTACTGACCATGCATTTGTCTTAGGTGGTACGTACACCACTATGTAGTGCCTCTTTTTCCTTCATTAGTTTCTGCTCTGATCTTTAGCACTTCTGCCTTTCCCATACCTTCTTTCACTTGATCCACCTTTATATCTTTTTAACCAGCAACATCACTCCTCCTCCCATCTTACCTACTCTATTTCTTTTCCAAACATTATATTTCCTTCTCCAACCATCATCAGGTCTTCTCCTCTCTCAGTTTTGTTTCAGTAAGACCCACAATATCTGGGTTCTTGTCCCTCAAGTAATCGTTGAGTTCTAAAATCCCGATATCACTCCATTTATGTTGGAATACATTACATTCCGCTCATACGTAAGTTTCTTTAGTCCTTTCTTGCTGTACTTTTCTGGGTTATGAACCACTTCCTCAGTCTCATATCCAAGATTCTCCAGAAAAACTCTTTCTTCTCCTCTTCTGTCCTCTCTTCATTTTTTTTCAGAGCCTCCTTTCTCAACTCATTTAACATTTCTCTTTCCTTTTCACTGAGATCTCTTCTCAACCAAATCTTCCTTGTTGTTTCCTGCTGGGCTAGCCTCCATGACTTCTCCACCAATTCATCTACATCCTTTTGTGACTTAAGTTTGATTCTTATTGGCCTCATACCTTCTCTTGTGAACTTTCCAATTCTATGGAAGTCCTCTATTTCTTGTACTAGGTCTTTTCCCTCCTCCTGCACCACATTAATGATATTATTTATCACCTTTTTTATGTTTTTCTCTCTCTCCATTTTACTCGGTGTCTTATCCTCCTCCACACCAAATATCACCACACATCTCTTTTTGTCTACAGTTTCCCTCACCAATGTCTCATTTGATTTAATAACCTTCACCACTGTGTGTGTGTGTGTGTGTGTGTGTGTGTATTTACCTATTTGTATTTACCTATTTGTGTATTACAGGGCCCGAGCTAAGCTCTCTGTGTCCTGTCTCCTTGTCCATTCCTGTCATATCTCTCTTTCATCTGATTGACACACACCGCATCAATGACATGACTGCTCAGTTTATTCCACTTATCAATGCTATGATGCGGGAAACTGTATTTTCTCACGTCATTTAGACATGTCCTTTATTAGCTTTTTTCCATGTCCTCGGAGATAATTACTTGTGGTCACCTTTATCAACTCTCTATCCAGTATGTCAATCTTGTTCACCAATTTATACATAGTTATCATGTCTCCTCTTGTTCTTCTCTCTTCTAATGTGGTCAGCCCCAGCTTCCTCAGTCTTTCCTCATAGTCTAACTCCCTGAGTCCTGGTACCATCCTTGTTGCCAGCCTTTGTACCCTTTCTACCTTCTTCACATTTTTCTTCATATGGTGACCAGACACATGCTGCATATTCTAGCTGGGGTCTTATTAAGGTGCATAATATCTTCTTCATCATTCCTTCATCTAGGTAGTGGAATGCAAGGCCAATATTTTGAAGCATGTTGTATGTTTTCCAAAAAATCTTGTTAATGTGTTTCTCCGGTGACAAAGTGTTTTGCACAGTTACTCCTAAGTCTTTCTCCTCATTGGTCTCTTTAATTTTCTCATCACCCAGTCTGTAATCCCAGTTTGGTCTGTATCTACTTCTTCCCATTTTCATAACATGGGTCTTGTCTATATTAAATTCCATCTGCCACTCTTTACTCCACTCATATATTTTATCAAGATCTTCCTGTAACTTGTTACAATCTTCCACATTCTTTACTCTCCTCATAATTTTAGTATCGTCTGCAAACATGTTCATATAACTGTCAATTCCTACTGGCATATCATTAACATAAATCAAAAACATGATGGGACCAAGCACTGACCCTTGTGGAACTCCACTGGTTACCTTCTTCCACTCGGACTTCTTTCCTCTCACCACTGTTCTCATTTCTCTTCCCATTAAGTAATTTTCCATCCATTTTGCTAGTTTATCATTTACTCCTCCAGTCATCTTTAGTTTCCACATCAGTCTATTGTGTGGTACTTTATCAAAGGCCTTTCTCAAGTCCAGGTAGATAGCATCCACCCATCCCTCTCTATGTTGTAGTATGTCAGTCACTCTTGAATAAAAACATAATAAATTGGATACACACGATCTTCCTTTTCTGAAACCAAACTGCCTTTCACTCAGAATGTTTTCACTTTCTAGATACTCACTCCACTTAGCTTTAATTACTTCTTCACATACCTTGCACAATATACTAGTCAACGATACTGGTCTATAATTTAGCGGTTCCATTCTACTACCATTCTTATATATAGGCACAATGTCAGCTCTTTTCCACTCTTTCGGGACTAATCCTGTTCGTATGGAGGTATCCACAATATCAAATATGGGGTTCAACAATTGATCCTTACATTCTTTTAGCAACCTCCCAGATATGCCATCAGGCCCCATTGATTTATTACTATCCAGATTGCTTATAATTTTCCTTACATCTTCCTTAGTAACCATGATGTCCTGCATTTGCTTTATTTCCGTAGGCCTTCCTCCCATAAAATGCTCCTCCTTTGTAAACACTTTGCAAAGATTGTCGTTCAAAATTTCAGCTATCTCTCCAGCATCTTCATATACTTCTTCCCGTTTTTACCTTTTCTATTGCCTCCTTTTATTTAGTTTTCCATTTATGAATTTGTAAAACATTTTGGGTCACTATCACAGTTTTCCACCACCCTCTGTTCATATTCCTTCTGTGCTGTTCTCCTTACTTCAACATATCTATTCCTTGCTGTTTTGTAGCCTTCCCTTGATAATACATCACTGTTTTCTTAAGTTTCTTCCATGCCTTTTCTTTGTTCTTTTTGCTTCTTCACAATTTCTATTAAACCACTGTTTATTATTTAAAGTCCTCTTCCTGTAATATGGCACAAACTTTTCACAGCAGAGTTATACAAATCCATAAATTTATCGTATTTCAATTGCATATCTCTTTCCTGGTATACCACGGACCAGTCAATTTCATTAAAGAACTCCCTTATATGGTTATAATTTGCCCTAGTATAATTTAATTTTTCCTCCCTGCGTTCCACAATCTTATTCGTGCTTAATTCTGTATCCAGCTCAAAGCTTAGGACATCATGATCGCTTTTCCCCAAGGGACTTTCATGTTCAATTTCCTCTTTTAGAGAGATTCCCCTGGTAAATACCAAATCCAACCTTGCTGCAACATCTTGTCCCCTGCACCTTGTTGGTGATCTCACCCACTGTGCCATCAAGTTATTTGTTGCTACCTTTAACAATTCTTCTGCCCACTCACCACTTTTCACCACTTCGTAGTCTTCCCACACTATTTCTTTGCAATTAAAGTCTCCGACTATCATCACTTTATCCTTTCTGTTGAGTTCTTGCTTCATTCTGTCTTGAGTATTTCTCATCACCATTTGGTACTGTTCATATTCCCAAGCACTGGTTCTGGGTGGTATGTATACTGTTATAATATTAATGTCCCTCTTGCCATCTGTTATAAGCATACTTATCACTTCCTCATTTCTCTTACTATAGTTCACCTCCTTCACTATCAGATCATCCTTAGTAAGAACCATTATACCACTACCTCCTTTATTTTTTCTATCATTTCTCCATACTTTGTAGTGTTTTACAACAAACCAGTCTAGCTTTATTTCGGGCCTTAGCTTTGTTTCCACTACACACATTATGTCCGGTTCGTTATTTCTTAGGTAATCCATACATTCTAGCCTCTTAGACAGAAATCCATCTATGTTCGTGTAAGTCACTTTTATTCCATTCCTAGTCTCGTTCTTCCATGTAATGCCTATTCCATCTGTTTTATCCACCACTTCTTTAGCCTTCCATTTCTCATCCTCCAAAAAAACTTGATCTTTTCCTCCTCTGTTCTTTCGTCATTCCAGACTCTCCTTTCCTTCACTTCAGATACTAGCTCCTTCATCTTCATTCTCTCATCTTGTGACATATTTCTTCTTATGTAAATTGTTTTGGTTTCCTCAGAGTCCTTGTTTCCAAGCCCTCCTAAACAAGGCCTCCGCTGCCACCTGAGACTTTAATTTCAATTTTAATGGTCTATTCTTGCCTTCCTCAAAAGCTCCCAATCTCACACTTTCTTCTACCTCAGCATATAGGTCCTCTTCTTCCACAGAGATATTGTTCAGTAAAGACTTAATCTTGTCATTTTCCTTATCCCTCCTGTCCTGCCAGTTCCTGTTAGTTTCCTCCCGCAATCCTATTATGATCACACATTTTTTCTTTTCAGCGATATCTCTCACCACATACTCATTTTCCTTTAGTGCCTTTACCATTTCCTCTGTAATCCCTTTATTTTCCTCTTCCTGCTTTTTTACTATCTCCCTAAACGACCTTTGCACCTCCAGATGTTCATGATTCACTTCTTTCATCTTAGTGTCAATTAGTTTAAGACATTCCTCTTTCTTCAAGTCCCCTTCGGATATTTTTATCTCCATTTCCATGAGTTTAGCCTTCATTTCTTCGCATTGTTTCCTTAGTTGTTGGTTTTTTTTCTCCATCTCTACTTTTTCCTTCAACAGCTCTTTATTCTCTAGCATTAACAAGTAGATCTCTTTTTTAAATGAATCATTCTCGGCTAGAACTCTATCCAGTTTTTTTTTCTATTGACAAAATGCTTAGGAACTTACTCTCCAGCGCCTGGATTCTTGCATCCAAGTCAAGTTTCTGCAGTCCTTTTGGCGTAGTAATAAAACCTTCAAAGTCTCTAGTTTGCCTGGACGCCATTTTTGTTGTTGTCAGCTGATTACGGCCAGAGCGATCACCGTCCACACTCCTCTCAGGATCACTCTCCATATCACTCACTTTCAACACTAAGAGACAGTAGGACATTTACGGACACAAAACTTAGAGTTACCGGGCCCTGTAATACCATAGGTATTTTCTTTCTTCCTGTCAGCTGGAGACCTCCTCTCTCAGCACACAGTGTGTGTGTGTGTGTGTGTGTGTGTGTGTGTGTGTGTGTGTGTGTGTGTGTGTGTGTGTGTGTGTGTGTGTGTGTGTGTGTGTGTGTGTGTGTGTGTGTGTGTGTGTGTGTGTGTGTGTGTGTGTGTGTGTGTGTGTGTGTGTGTGTGTGTGTATTTACCTAGTTATATTTACCTAGTTGTAGTTTTACAGGGCCTGGGCTTTATGCTCGTGTGGTCCCGTCTCCATATCTACACTTATCCAATTTTTCTTTAAAACTATGTACACTCTTTGCTGACACCACTTCCTCACTCAAACTGTTCCAAGTCTCAACACATCTTTGCGAGAAACTAAATTTTTTAACATCTCTCAGACATCGTCCCTTCCTTAGTTTCTTACTATGCGATCTTGTGCTTCTAAAGTCATATTCTTCTCTCAGGATCAGTTTCTCATTATCCACTTCATCCATTCCGTTAATCAATTTATAAACTTGTATCAGATCCCCTCTCTCTCTTCTCTGCTCCAAGGTTGGTAGATCCATTGCCTTTAGTCTCTCCTCATATGCCATCCCTTTAAATTCTGGAACCATTCATGTAGCCATTTTTGTAGTCTCTCTAATTTTCTTATGTGTTTCTTTTTGTAGAGTCCACACAACTCCTGCATATTTAAATCTAGGTCTTATTTTAGTACTTATCAATTTCTTCATCATTTCCTTGTCCATATAGTGAAATGCTACTCCAATATTCCTTAGCAAATTATCGTCTCTCTGAAAATTCTATCAATATGGCTTACGGTTGATTATTTTCTTCCATTGTCACTCCCAAGTCCTTTTCCTTTTTACTTTTCTAGTTCTACTCCATCTCCCATCTTATAGATTCCCACTTGTCGTCTTTCACTTTTCCCATTTCCATGACATGGCTTTTGTCCACATTGAATTCCATCTCCCATTTTTGCTCCATTTCCAGATCTTGTTTAAGTCTTCCTGTAATATTTCACAATCCTCTTTTGTTTAATGACTCTGCACAGTTTCGCATCGTCCATAAACAGATTTATGTAGCTGTTCACTCCCTCTGGCATGTCATTTATATATACGAGAAAAGTACTGGTGCCAATACTGACCCTGTGGCACTCTGCTGTCTACTGTTCTCCACTTGGACTTCATATCTTTAACTATCGTCCTTATTTCTCTCCCCCTTAAGTAATTCTTCATCCATCTCAATGTGCTTCCTTTTAAGCCACCCTTCTCCTCTAACTTCCATAGTAATCTTTCATGTGGGACTTTATCAAAAGCCTTTTTAGATCTAAATAAATACAGTCAACCCATCCTCTCTCTCTTGTACTTTATCAACTATTCTAGAGTAGAAACTCAATAAATTTGTCACATGACCAACCTTTTCTAAAACCAAATTGGCTATTTGATAATATTTTGTTGTCTTCAAGAAACTCAATCCATTGCTTCTTTATTACTTTTCACACATCTTGCATATTACACTAGTTAGTGATACCGGTCTGTAATTTAAAGGTTCTTCCTTCCTTCCGCTCTTATATATGGGAACCACCTCAGCTCTTTTCCACTCCACTGGCACTGTTCCATTTTCTATTGAGCATTTAATGATGTTGTATATTGACTTGCTAGTTCTTCCCTACATTCTTTCAGTATTCTGCCTGAGACTTCATCCGGTCCCATTGCCTTTTCCTCATCCAATTCCGTCATCAACTTTTTATTTCAAGCTTGGTTACTTTAATCTCTTTCATATAGACAGTCTCTCTATTACCCTGTGGTCTTTCAAATTTGGATTCCTTAGTAAAGACCTCATGAAATTTACTATTTAACAGTTCTGCCATAATTTTTGGGTCTTCCACCATTCCGTTTTCTCCTTTTAACCTTTCTATTGTTTCTTTTTGTCTTATTTTTCCATTTATGAATCTGTAGAACAATTTTGGTTGTTCCTTACATTTTTCGACAATGTTCTTTTCATAGTTCTTTTCTTCTTCCTTTCTCACCTTAGCATATTCATTTCTTGCTGTTTTGAAGTTTTCCTTATTTTCTGGATTTCTGTTTCTTCTCCACCTTTTCCATGCTCCATCTCGTTTCTCCTTTGCCCTAGCACATCTTGCATTAAACCAATCTTTCTTTCCTTCTTCTTTGGGTCTATATTTGAACATATTCCCTGACCCCAGTTTTGTATATTTCCAAAAATAAGTTATATTTCTCTTGAACCGTTAATGAGTTTTCCATCTCCTCCCAGTTTACGTTTTTAAAATAGTTCTTGAGATTCTCAACATCAGCCTTTCTGTAATTTAATCGGTCTCCTTTGTATGATTCATTTCTATCTTCCTTTCCTTCTTCTATATCCATTTCTAATATTACATGGTCACTCTTTCCCAATGGGCACTTGTATCTTATATCATCGTTAATTGGTATATCCCTTGTAAAAACTAGGTCTAATCTTGCCGGCTCATCGTTTCCTCTGAATCTTGTGTTTTCCTTTACTCTTTGGACCATCAAATTATCTATCATTAGGTTCAGGAATCTATCTCCCCAGGCATCTTCCCCCATACCACTTTCATAATTTTCCCAATCTACTTCCTTACAGTTGTGTGTGTGTGTGTGTGTGTGTGTGTGTGTGTGTGTGTGTGTTTTCACAATGTTACAACACATGTAACTTATCTTTCAAAAAAAAGATAAAAAAAGAGAGAGAGAGAGAGAGAGAGAGAGAGAGAGAGAGAGAGAGAGAGAGAGAGAGAGAGAGAGAGAGAGAGAGAGAGAGAGAGAGAGAGAGAGAGAACATAACATAACATAAATAATAGGATAACAAAGGGCCACCAGGGCCCATCTAGGTTATCCTGTATCAGTCGCACAGCGACCTCGTCATCAGTACTTAAAGATACACTTACAAGTACACAATACATTATATACTAATTCTAAATATTTGGCCCATTAACAGGGCTAAGTCCTGCATCGAATTCCTCTACAATCTGTAATCCCCATACATGGGGATCATGTCTTGTTTAACTATAGTAAATTTCTTATAAAACTATCATGCAGCGCTATACATAATTATAAATCTAATAAATTTAAGTGCTTATCTAATCTGTTTTAAACATTGTCAAACTAGTGCTATTTACAACCGTCTCTGGCAATGCATTCCAGAAGTCTACCACCCTATGACTAAAGAAATATTTTCTTATATCTAACCTGCAGCCTTGCTTTCTAATCTTCCTGCCATGATTTCTAGTCCTACTTCCCTCCTCTAAGGTAAAGAAAGATCTCACATCTATGTAGTTTGTATCTGAGAACATTTTAAATAACTCTATCATATCCTCTTATACATCTCCTCTCAAATGAAAACATGTTTAATTCCTTTAATCTATCTCTATACTCCAGGCACTTTAATGCTGGTATCATCCTAGTTGCTCTTCTCTGAACTGCTTCTAACATGTTGATATCCTGCCTATAGTGGGGTGACCAGGCCTGTATGCAATACTCTAAATGGGGCCTAACATAGGAATTATATAAGCTACGCACCACTTCCTTACTTTTATAACTAACATTTCTATTTATAAAACCCAGGATCCTATTTGCCCTATTTCTTGCTTCTAAACATTGCTTTGAAAATTTCATAGTCCTGTCTATCACTACTCCTAAATCCTTTCCTTCCTCTACTGCCTCTAGCCAACATCCCTCCATCTCATAGTTAAAGTTTGTGTTGTCTTTACCTAAATGCATAACCTGACACTTTTAGAATTAAACTCCATCTGCCACCTGTCTGCCCATGCTATCAGCCTGTCCAGGTCTCGTTGTATTCTGTAATTGTCCTTTTCACCCTGTACTGCACATGCTATCTTAGTATCATCTGCAAACTTTGATACTTTGCTACTAATTCCTATATCTAAATCATTAATGTACACCAAGAAAAGAAGAGGTCCTAGCACTGATCCTTGGGGTACCCACTAATCACTTCCTTCCACTCAGACATTGCCCCATTTAATACTACTCTCTGTTTCCTATCAGAAAGCCATTCACTAATCCAATCAACTAACCTACCCCTATCCCATGTAGTCTCAATTTGTACACTAGCCTCCTATGCGGTACCTTATCAAACGCCTTGCTAAAATCTAGATATATAACATCTATGCTATTTCCATCATCTAACTCCTTGGTAATATATTCTAAGATATCGAGCAAATTTGTAAGACAGGACCTCCTGATCTAAAGCCATGTTGGGTATCTCTAATTAATCTATTCTCATTTAAATGCTCCCAAATACTACCCTTAATGATTTTCTCTAGTATCTTACATACTATACTAGTTAAACTGATCGGTCTATAATTATTCGCATCATCCTTCCTACCTTTTTTAAATATTGGAGTAACATTAGCTAACTTCCAGTCCTGTGGTATCTCAGCAAACCTAAGTGATCTTTCAAAGATTAACTTAAGTGCTTCAGAAATACTGTCTACACCCTCCTAAGTACTCTGGCATGTAGCTCATCAGGACCACTAGCTTTCCTATCGTCTAGTTCAAGAATAAATTTCCTAATAATTCCCGGTTTTATATCAATATTTTCTAAAGCTCTTAAACTACTCGTCGCACTGTTTGTAACAGGATTTCCTATTCTTTCCTAGTAAATACTGAAGAAAATTGTTCATTCAATAATTCTACTATGTCTTCATTTTGATCCACTACTACACCATCTTTTCTGAGTGGTCCAATCCTATCCTTATTTCTTTTATCACTGACCTTGTAATAACTATATAATTTTTGGGATCTTTACTCCCAGCTCTAGCTAGTTTTATCTCTGCCTGCCTTTTACTTTTTTATAACCTTACTCAAATCATCTCTGACCTGTCTGTACCTAATCAAATCTACATCTTCCCACTTTTCTGCAACTCTCTGTATGCCCTCTTCTTCTCTCTGATCTGGCTACCTATCTCATGAGTCCACCATAATGGCTTCCTGTTTCTCTGCCTTATATCTTTGTAAGGGATACACTGCATCACTATACCCTTTACTACAACCTTAAAAATATCCCACATCTCCTGTGCAGTTTTATTTCCAAAACTATCTTCCCAGTTTACCTCTCCTAATAACTGACGTAACCTACCATAATTGCCTTTCTGATAGTTTGGGACTCTAGTCTTATTCACTATATTATCCCTACTGGAATTAATGATAAATCTAATTATATGATGGTCACTGTTTGCTAAAGTCTCTCCTACCTCAACTTCCTTTAAACAATGCTCAATATTTGTTAGTACTATGTCTAAAACCTTCCTCCCCCTAGTAGGTTTATCTACCATCTGCACTAAATAGTTATCCTGAAAACTTTCCATAAACTTATTTTCACTAGCATCTCCTACCATCCTCTCCCAGTTTACTGACTTAAGATTAAAATCCCTAAGATAATTGTCTGACTAGTACACCCCTATTTATCTCATCTACCATAAGGTTGTCTACATCTGCTGACTGGTTAGGTGGTCTATAAAAGCTCCTACTCTAATAACCTTACTTTTGTTTACTCTAACATCCAGCCATAAGGACTCTACTCTGTTATCTACCTTAATACCATTAACCTGACTGGAAATGAAGGATTTTTACATAAATAACTACTCCTCCACCTATCCTACCAATTCTCTGGTGTAAATACATAATGTATCCATCTACTTCATATTCTTTCCTATTTTCCTAAACTTTTCCTCATTTACCCATGCCTCTGTGACACATACAACATCTAAGTCCTCCTCAACTATATAACTAGATAACTCGTCCTTCTTGTTCCTAAGACTCCTGGCATTTACATAAAAACATTTAAGTCCTGCTACCTTCCTAGATGCTGTCTCCTTATTTGGAATCCTAATCTTATTCTCTCCTATTTGCACCTGGAAATCTTTCCTAATCTTTTCACTATCTCTGTTTATCCTATCTAATTTATGTCTAGCATCTTTCTTCTGGAATGCATTTGCTACCTCACCCCTACACTCCATCCCAACTCCCCTCCAGACATCCACTCAGCACATCCACACCCTTCCTACTCAGATGCACACCATCCCTAGCATACAAATCCCTTCGCCCATAGAACCTATCCCATACATCCACAAAGCTGACACCCACATCCTTACACATCCCTTTTACCCGATCATTCACACCAATGGCTCTAGACAACCATTCCTGCTAACATACACACGAGGCAAGATTCCTGACACTACACACCTCCTACCACTCTCCCTTATCTTGCCTAACATTTCCCGAAATCTTGCCACTAACTCCTCCGACCCACCTGCTCTGACATCGTTCCCACCTACGTGCAAAACTACTACACCCTCCTCTCCATCCCCCAACCCTCTTCTGCACCTCCTCACTCACTGCCTTCACACCTGCACCAGGCATACACACGTTCGTCCTCCTATCCCTGTCTTTCCCACAGAAAGTGCTATCTAAATACCTAACCTGAGAGTCACCCACCACACACACCTGAGGTGTGCTAGGCACAACCATCCTCCTCCTCTCCTCTACCCCCTTCTTTCTCCTTTCACTCACCACAACCACTTCATTCACTCCACTCTCACTTTCACTCTCCCCTTCCCCCTCCAACAAACCGAACCTATTTTCACACTCAACAGGTTTAGTCCTATCCTCCTAACTGCCTCCGCTTTCCTTCCCTCGCAACCTGCCATCTCTGCCCATCCTGACTACTATCTTTCCCAGTCTGGCTCGCCTGCTCCCTCTTCCCCACTCTGCTCTTCCCGACAGAGGGCCAAGCCACCCTGTTGCCCTCAGAAGGTCCAACCTTCGGCCTAACACTGATCTCCTGCCTAATTTTTTCCACTGCCTCCCCAAGCCTCTTAACCTCCTCCTTCAACTCAAAGATGAGAACTTCGTTCACACTTTTCCCCTCACTTAGCTTTCTGATTTCCTCTCGTAATTCTCGGTGCTCAAGAGAAAGAACTAAATTCTCGCTCTTGAGCCTACACACCATACACTCAGAAAAGTCAACGACCTTCCTGTCATGCCCACACATCTCACACACAACAAACTCTCCCAATCCCATCTCAACACTCTCTTTCACGCACTCAATCACACTCTGATATACCTCAGTAGCTACCGCCATACTAACACAATCTGTTAACTCACAAACAAATAAAAATACTTGGTGACGGCGGGTGGGGAACCGCGGTGGTGGGGGGGCCTAAGTGAGGTCAACTAATCCTCTTTCAAGGTCAACTTGACAGTTACAAGCCTAGTCTCCTCACTCTACAAAAATACTTTTAACTCACAAACACTGATTCTAACCACTATTTCACTCTAATCTAACACTTGCAGTACACACTTTCACTTCACTAACACTCAAAAGCACCACACACAGACACCAAGCACAAACACCACTCGCTAACTATAAAAACCACAGCCAAAAACGGAGCGCACACACAACACGTCCACTCGCCACCGCAGCTCTCTCTGCCATTGGGTAATTTTAGACACAAGGCGGGATGCATGTAGCTTATCTTTAGTGATTGGTGGAGACAAGGATAGTGGGAGGAGCACTAGGATTTCAAGGACAGCATACGGCATGTGTAGCTGGTATCCAACACACTATACGGGACAACTGAACAGAAGAAAGCTCAGAAAAGAAATATGACGCCTACGTAGGCGTCACCGTATATGCTACTGGGGCTTCATGACGCCTACATAGGCGTCACCGTATTGAAGGGGTTAACGAACACCAAATTCGCTTTAACGAAGTTTTATCCAGGTAATTTTTTCCAAGTTTAAAAGCCCCACCGTATCATGCAAGCCGACAGCTTTTGAATACACCAGCGCCTCTCATGGACAACACGTGCACCACTCACTCCCCCTGTTCAAAACAATAACAGCGTCAGAAGCACCTCGTCTTCCCTCGCTCAACTTACCACCAAAACGCCCTGCAATGTAGCCTAGCGTTGCTAAGAAGACCAGGAAGTTTCTTACTCTCGAAGTGAGACCGTATCTTCCTTGCAAGCTAAAAGAACCACCTGAACTTGTGACTCCACAATGGATAAAATGGAAAGCCTTGTGGGAATGTGTTACATAAGTTTTGTATGTGATACAATGATGCGCCCTTTGTTTACATTCCACAGGTTGCCGGTTAGTGTCTTTCCCGTTTCACTCTCCCTCCCTTCATAAATTTAAGATCATCAACATTATAAAGTTAAGTACATACATACATTAGTGTACATTATAATGACTTAAATTAAAATGCGTAAATGTTTAACTTCATAATTTTTACTTTCATTAAACCTTTCAGTACTATGATTCACTCTCGCTTTGTTTACTCTCAATGGAAGTTCAAGTCAGGGGTTAAACTTGTTATAATCGGTTTGCTTAACGAAGGTTTTTTGTTTAGGAACGTAACCCCTTCGTTAAGGAGGGGTTGCCTGTATATTCAAGGGTTCTAAAGGAATGCAAGGTCATCAGCGAGCCATTAATGGTAGTTTTTAGGATATCACTGGAGTCAGGTGAGGTACCAATAATGTGGAGGAAAGCTGTGGTTCCCATATTTAAGAGGGGGAGATAAAACCCCAACGTCTAATTACAGGTTTGTCAGCTTAACTTCAATTGTGGGTAAATTAATGAAATCAATAATAGCAAAAAACATTAGGGAGCACCTGGACAAACACGGCTTGATAAATCAAACACAACGTGGATTTACGAAGGGAAAGTCGTGTCTTACAAACTTGTTGAGTATTCATAGTAAGGTTTATGAGGTGGCAGATAAGGGTGATAATTTATGACATTCTATACTTAGATTTCAGTAAACCCTTTAACAAGGTACCTCACCAGAGGCTTTTAAAAAAGGTTAGAGTGCACAATATAGAGGGTTGAATATTAGGCTGGATTAAAACGTAGTTTTAATCCAGAGGGTAGTAATTAATGGATCTAATTCCGAGTGGGGGGAAGTAGTTAGTGGGGTGCCACAGGGCTCAGTTTTAGGGCCATTATTATTTCAGTACATATTAATGACTTGGATTGTGAAATTAGCAGTGACATTAGTAAATTTGCAGATGACACAAAGAAAGGTAGATTAATTAGGTCTGATTCAGATGCCATGACCTTGCAGGCAGACTTGGATAGGATAAAAGAATGGACAAATAAATGGCAAATGTAGTTCAGTATTAACAAGTGCAGGGTACTGACCATAGGTAGAGATAATCCAAGCAATGGGTAAATGATAGATAATGAGGCACTAGGAAGTTCTAAGTATGAGAAAGATTTAGGAATCATAGATAGCTCTGGTCTCGGTACAATGAAGCAATGTACTGAGGCCAGGAATAAGGCAAAAAGAGTATTGGGATGAAATTTTAGAAGTGTCAAGAGCAGAAGTCCTGAAGTAATACTAAAATTACACTTGGTGTTGGTCAAGCCACATCTTGACTATGCAGTACAATTCTGGTCCCCACATTATAGGAAGGATATAGCTCACTTGGAGTCAGTGCAAAAGAGACCAAAAAGATACAAGGAATGAGGGATATTCCCTATGAAACAAGACTGATAAAAACTCAGTCTGCATTCCTTAGAGCAGTGGTTCTTAACCCCTGGGTCGAGACCCAAAGTTGGGTCACCAAGCCAAGTTGGGTCGCTAAGGGTTTGCAGAAAATAATTATTTTCCCATTACAAATATATTATAATTATATTGTAATAATTAAAATTCATGATGCATTGTTTTAGGATTCTAAGCAGACCATGATTAAATGAAAACTCCAAAGCAGTAAATTTATTTGAAGTGTAAAGAATCTCCCACTCCCAACAAGACATCTGCCTTTTAAACTTAATCGTTGGCGGAGGTGGAGGGTGTATAGGAGGGAGCAAAGTGGAGGACAATTTGTATATCTATGTAGGCTTGGGTCACGATGGTTGATTTATGCAAGATTTTGGGTCGCTGCCAAAAAAGGTTAAGAACCACTGCCTTAGAGAGACGTAGGTTAAGATGAGACCTGATAGAAGTATTCAAGTGGTATAAGGGTTTTAACAAAGGGGACATGAATGAAGTTCTCAGAACCAGTAATGGGGACAGAACCAGAAATAATGAGTTTAAACTTGAAAAATTCATGTTTAGGAGAGAAATGGGAAGAAACTGGTTTTCAAAGAGTGGATGATGAGTGGAATGGTCTCAGTGGTCATGTACTCAGGGCTGAGTCAATAGGGAACTTTAAAAGAAGGTTAGATAAGTTCATGGATGTGGAATTAGGTAGCTTTAAGCACACAGGGACTGCCACATGTAGGCCTGGCAGCCTCTTGCAGCTTCCCTCTTTTTCTTATGTTCTTATATCAGGAAAATTGTGAAATTATGAAAAGATCAATAAAGAAAATTATTGAAGCTTATCAAGGAAAGGCCAATTGTGATATCTCAGTTTAAAATATTTGTTATGGAAGAGTTTTATGTTCTTCTGAAGAAAAATGTAAAATAATAGTTTTCTTACATGTATTAGAAAAAAGAAAAAAACATTTTTCAGTTGATTTTTATAACCCATTTTTTCAATTAATTGTTTCGTTTCTTTACTTATGTTTATTTATATATGCAGTTCAAAACGGTCACCAATGGCAGCTTTCTTTTACAAATTGTCAAAATAATATCAGGAATATATAAAAAATATTAAAAAAGAAAAATCATTGAAGCTTGTCAAAGAAAGTCCAATTGTGTTTCAATGATTTGTTATAGAAATAAAGTTTATGTTCTTAAGAAAAAAAAAGCAAGATAATATAGTTTTTCTACATGTACTGGAACGAAAATATGGAAACAAGAAGACTATTTTTCACATAATCTTTATAACACTAAAAACAAAAGAATCTTAATATTACACTTAACCCTCGGCTATCACGCCCAATTGGGGCTGAAATAGCCGCGCCATAACAGCGATAGCGAATTGATCTTGGCGGGAAGGTGGTTTTGGCCAATGAGCGCTCAGATATCCCATGACGTCATGGCTGGGCGCGTGATAGCAGGCATCTGAGGTCACGATAATGAAATTTTAGCAGCTTTTCATGGGTGCGTGATAGGAATAAAACGTGATAGCTGAAGTCGTGATTTTTTTTTACATAGGGAAGAGGGCCAGCCAAGGGCAAAAAAAGAAAGTTAGAAAAAAGCCCACTTGAGCGCTGGCTCTCCAAAGAGTACAAAAAGTGCCAAAACCGTCAGCCAGAATTAGGGGAGCAAATGCCTCAATACCTCCCTCTTAAAAGAAGACAAGTTGTAGGAATTTGGAAATACAGATGCAGGGAGGGAGTTCCAGAGGGTTGACTGTATATATAAATCAGTGTTCATTATGTCCTTCTACACATACTGTGTATTGAAAATTTACTATATACAATGGTCCCTTGGAATACGAACTTAATCCATTCAAAATTTTGTTCTTACTTCAAAATGTTCTTACTCCAAAGCATCAAAATATATGTATTCTTATGGAAGAAATTATAATTCGTTCCAAACCACCTCCCAAGACCAAAAAAATTAAATTTTTCATTTAATTTCTTACTTTTTGCATACTATTACTATATATACTACTACTACTATTATGCTATAACTATAGATGATAGGAAAATAAAGCAGGAAAGTAAGCAAAATGTAATATACACCTAACCCTCAGTTATCACGCGAAATTGGTGCCTAAAAAAACGTGTGATAGTGGAAAACACAATAACAGGTGAAGAATAAATAGGAAATAAATAAATTGGTGCCTCAACCCAAAAATTTTCCTAAAAATTTGTTTCCCTAAATCTACTACCATTAATACTGAAGTAGCTTATTAACTTTTGAGTCTGAAATGAATGAAAACCAGCTCTGAACAACAGAATACCACATGTGAGACTGAGGCGTGATGGTGGTGGTGGTGGTGAGCAGAGTGACTGGAACCAATCAGTTCCCTTATTCAAATCACGTGACGTGAATACACAGTGATGATTGGCTGCTGGCTCCTCCTCCTCCTCATGATCATCTTTCTACCCCTCCACCTCCCCTATCTAAACATTCGTCGGTGTGTGGTTGGGATATGGGTACTACTACTACTACTACTACTACTACTACTACTACTACTACGGGTGCGCGATAACGACTTTCCAGATGCGCTAAAACTTAATTTTGCAGATTTTCATAAGTGTGCGATAACGCCAAAACGCGATAACGGAAGGGCACTATAACAGAGGGTTAAGTGTAATGAAAATTCAACTTCTCATGGTCAAAAACAAGCATCACCACATCCTCCTCATGTGACTCCATCAAGCCAGCACCACACACTCTTATATAAGCCAATAAGTTTTTCTTTGATATACTGTATTCATTATGAAAAATAAATCAGGGAAGCAAGTAAATTGTAATATGAAAATTCAACTTCGTGGTCAGAAACAAGCGTCAACACATCCTCCTCAGCCGACTCCATCAAGTCAGCACTACTCACTCTTATCTAAACTAATAACGAGATAAAAATAATGATTCCAATATTCTCATGCGTCATATGTTTCTGAACTGCTTAATTATCCATGAAAATACATGCATATCTTATATCTCACCACAAAATACATAAAAAAAAAAAAAAAAAATACAGCATACTGACATAAGTGCTTTCACCCTCCTCATGCTTGGCGTCCTCACACCTCCACAAACATATCCTTGTAAAAGCTGATACATGATTGGATAAGTGTCCACCATCTTGAAGACATTGGGCCAATGACAGGCCTTGATATATGACAGATAGCCTCAAGCATAAACAAACTGTGCGGCATAAAGGAGCGTGGCTTCTGAAAAGCGTCAAGATCATGCCTGAAAGGCTCTAACATAAGAACCACAATCGTGCCTGACAGGCTATAAGGGTTAAGGCTTTTAATTCATGAGCTGGATACTCTCTCTTCCCCTCGGATCTTCTAGAATCTTCCATACGTCTGTCTGTATGTCTCATGACCACGTGTGCTGCTACGCTAGACAATGATCTTAATAACCAAAAAACTTAATATTATTATCCCAGGCACTACAAAACAACAATCAAACAACTGCAAACAACACTCCTGAGGCACTGAGGCACCATGGTGCCCCAGCATGCAGTCAGCTGATTGTGCAGTGCTGCGTGCAATCTGTTGACCGCATTTGTTATTGTTCGCACTCCAAAGCAAAGTTCGTCCTCCAATGCAAAAAAAAAAAAAAAAAAAAAAAAATTCATAATCCAAATTGTTCGTACTCAAAAACGTTCATACTCCATGGTACCACTGTAATACTATTTATATTTATACTAAGATTAAAATGTGATATATGTAAGAACTGTTGTACGACCCACCAGTGGGTTGCATCTCAACAGTGGATAGTAACTGACAACCCACTGGTGGGTTGCATCGCAATAGTGGATAGTAACTGATGACCCACCAGTGGGTTGCATCACAACAGTGTATAGTAACTAATGACCCACTGGTGGGTTGCATCACAAGTGTATAGTAACTAATGACCCACTGGTGGGTTGCATCACTACAGTGTATAGTAACTAATGACCCACTGGTGGGTTGCATCACAACAGTGGATAGTAACTGATGACCCACTGGTGGGTTGCATCACAACAGTGGATAGTAACTGATGACTCACTGGTGGGTTGCATCACAACAGTGTATAGTAACTAATGACCCACTGGTGGGTTGCATCACAACAGTGTATAGTAACTAATGACCCACTGGTGGGTTACATCACAACAGTGGATAGTAACTGATGACCCACTGGTGGGTTGCATCACAACAGTGGATAGTAACTAATGACCCACTGGTGGGTTGCATCACAACAGTGGATAGTAACTAATGACCCACTGGTGGGTTGCATCACAACAGTGGATAGTAACTAATGACCCACTGGTGGGTTGCATCACAACAGTGGATAGTAACTAATGACCCACTGGTGGGTTGTATCGCAGGGAATGTGTTAAACAACAGTGGGTATGACACTGTCAGAGCTACAGATATGGAGGATCTCACTGGAGTCTTGAAGCAACAAGTGTGAAGCTAATGCTAGGGTAAACACAACTGATATGTATCAAAGCAGGGTGAAACTCATGGCGATAATATGTGAAACTTTGGATGGTAAGAATTTGGGACTAAGAGCCAAACTCGAGGATAGTGAAACTCAGATAGAAAGAAACTTGAGGAGGGTGTATCATTATTACCATCATTGTTATCATTTTGATTATTATTATTATTATTATTATTATCATCATTATTATTATTATTACTTTTATTTATGTTGTTCACATTGTTAGCTCCATTGACCATACATGCAGTTTGGTAAATATTTGATATTTCTTTACCTTTACACATCTCTCACTGACCTTTGACTGAGATATTGGAGAAGCTGTCCCGCTGGTGGTTGAGGCTATCGTGAATTAGACTCTCCTCCAACTGACCATGGGACTCAAACATCACATACTTGATGATAAGGGCAGCCAGGATCACCATGAATACAACGTGGTCCAGCCCAGCATTCAGTAGCCTGGATAGGAAAGAAGTGTTAGATTCTTCTGCTCTCCTTAGATGAAATATATGTACCATGTAAGTGGTCATACAAAGGATACGCTTGAATTTCTCCTTTTCTCTGCTCTCTTCATTTCCAATTAAACTTTATAAAAGAAGAATGTGGTGAAGAAAAAAAAGAGTATAAGTAATTAAGAAGAAAAAGATATGAGAGAAAAAGAGGATAGTAACAGAAGTAAGAAACCCATGCATTAGACAAAAAGTTCTGAGAAAGACACATTTGAGAATTAATTTTTCTTTTAAACTTTAAAGGATATGATATGTCCTTTTCATAATGGAACAGCTGGCTGGGTGACCAGTAGTCGACTGTAGTTGAATCTCTCTCTCTCTCTCTCTCTCTCTCTCTCTCTCTCTCTCTCTCTCTCTCTCTCTCTCTCTCTCTCTCTCTCTCTCTCACACACACACACACACACACACACACACACACACACACACACACACACCATGTGGTTCAGTGGTTAGAGCGCTGGCTTCACAAGCCAGAGGACCAGGGTTCGATTCCCCGGCGGGGTGGAGATATTTAGGTGTGTCTCCTTTCACGTGTAGCCCCTGTTCACCTAGCAGTGAGTAGGTACGGGATGTAAATCGAAGAGTTGTACAACGACCTTGTTGTCCCGGTGTGTGGTGTGTGCCTGGTCTCAGACCTATCTGAAGATCGGAAATAATGAGCTCTGAGCTCGTTCCGTAGGGTAACGTCTGGCTGTCTCGTCAGAGACTGCAGCAGATCAAACAAACAGTGAAACACACCACACAAATATCCCTAATCCGCACCACATTACATCACACCACATACACACACCTAACACAAATACAGATACACACACTCATAGATACCACACCAAAGAACACAACGCCACACCAGACATGTATACACATGCACACACAACTTAACAATAAGCACAGACTGAAGGGCCACACTTTCTTATACACAAAAGGTGTTTGTGCAACAGCCTGCCTGCCACCCACTCATGAGACACAATTAGACAAAGTAGCCACCCAACAGCAGCAGCAACACCCACCACACAAAGACCCATCAGATAAGGAATAATGACGACTTGAGCTTTTAATGAATATATATATATATATATATATATATATATATATATATATATATATATATATATATATATATATATATATATATATATATATAGAGAGAGAGAGAGAGAGAGAGAGAGAGAGAGAGAGAGAGAGAGAGAGAGAGAGAGAGAGAGAGAGAGAGAGAGAGAGAGAGAGAGAGAATTTACCTAGTTGCATATCACAGGATTTGAGTGAGTTCATAGTGATCTGTCTCCATATCTACATTTATCCAACCTTTTCTTAAATTTGTACATACTTTCTGCTGTTACAATCTATTCACTCAATCTGTTCCAGATGACCACTGTCCTATGTGGAAAACTGAACTTCTTAATGTTCCTCAGACACTGACTTTTTATGATCTTCTTGGAATGCCCTCTTGTTTGTCTATCTCCATGCTCCATCATTGATACCAGGTCTTGTCTATCTTTTCCATATGGTTTACTAACTTATACATTGTTATTAGGTCTCCTCTTTCCCATCTATCTTTCAAAGTTGGTAGTTCCATCTCCTTCAATCTTTCTTCATAGGGAAGATCTTTTATTTCAGGGACCATCTTTGTCCTTTGGATTCTTACTAGTTTCTTGATATCGTTTTGCCTGTATGGTGACCATACCACTGCTGTATGTAAATATATATATATATATATATATATATATATATATATATATATATATATATATATATATATATATATATATATATATATATATATATATATATATATATATATATATATATATATATATATATATATATATATATATATATATATATATATATATATATATATATTTTTCTAGTATAGGTCTTATCATAGTGGTTATGGTCTTTTCATCATACTCTTATCCATGTAATTGAATGCCACCCTGATCTTACTGTCTTGTATGTTGAAGCAAATAGCCCATTTATGTGTCTTTCTGGAGTCAAGAGGTCTTGCATAATCACTCCAAGGTCAATCTCTTCACACCTTTTCATTATGCTCTCTTCTCCTATTTTGTATTCCCATGTAGGTCTTCTATTACTTTTACCCATTTCCATTGCATGGCATTTCCAGGTATTAAATACTAATTTCCACTTTTGGCTCCATTCCTTTATCTTGCCAATATCCTTCTGGAGTTCCATACAGTCCCCAGTGTTCCTTATTACTCTCAAAAGTTTTGCATTGTCTGCAAACAAATTTATGTAGCTACTCAAACCCTCTTGTATTGTTAACATATACTTTCAACATAATTGGTGCCAGTACCAAGCACTGTGGTACACCACTAGTAACTGTGTTCCACCTTGATTAGGTGTCTCTTATCATTTTTCTCATTTCCATATCTGTTATCTGGAAATGGGTAAAAGTAGTAGAAGATATGGGAGTACAAAATGGGAGAAGAGATTATAATGAAGTAGAAGGAAGAGAAGGACCTTGGAGTGATTATACAAGACACACTGACTCCAGAAAGACATAAATGGGGTTCTTTGCTTCAACATACAAGACACTATCAAATATTAGGGTGGCATTTAACTAATTGGACAAGAGTATGATGAAAAAGATCATAACCACAATGATAAGACCTAGATTTGCACATGCAGCATTGGTGAGGTCAACACACATACAAAAGGACATCAGGAATCTAGAGAGAATCCAAAGGACAGCCACAAAGTTGGTGCCAGAAATAAAGGACCTTCCTTATGAAGATAGACTACAGGAAATGGAACTACTAATCTTGAAGGATAGATGGGAGATATGAGATTTAATAAAGAAGTACAAGAGTGAACCATATGGAAAAGATAGATAGACAAGACCTGGTATCACTAATTGAAGATGGAGAAAGACAGACAAAAGGACACTCTAAGAAGATCAGAAAAGGTCAATGTCTGAGAATCATTAAAAAGTTTAGTTTTCTACATAGGATGGTGGACATCTGGAACAGTTTGAATAATGAGATTATAGCAGCAGTAAGTGTGCATAAACTTAAGGAAAAGATAGATAAAATTAGATATGGGGAGATGTCACTATGAGCCCCACTTTAGCCCTGCAATACACAACTGGATAAATGCACACAGTGTTTTAGATGTGATGTTATTTCACAGTCACAGCACTGCATCATTTCAGATTTGAGAACAAAACACACACACATTTAAAAATATTGGTGGCAAAAAAGTTTCCCAAAAGACAACACCAAATAAAAAAAGTAATTTTAGCTCAATCCAATATAGGATAGAACCAGCAAATGTTACAACACTGGCATCCTCATATAGTGCTGCAAGGCAATATAACCATGAAATGTCACAATTTATTGATGTTATAACCTGAGAGCTCCCTGTATGTACAAGCTAAACATGAAACTACACATCTAGTCTCTGGTTCAAATGGCTTCTATGAAGTTAGGTGATCTGAGTCTTCTTCATCCCCTACAACTGTTAACTCTGTACAGGGGCTTTTTCTGTCCATGTTTTGACTATGCTTAAGATGTATGGGTATGGGAATAGATAGAATCAAAACCTTTTTATCTTATGAACTTTTCTCCTCTAAATGACTTCACATTGCCATGATGTTGCATCTCTTACTTATTATCTTCTAATGCTAATTTCATGCTACTTGCTCTTCTGATATCGCTAACTGCAAGTTTTCCCTTTTCCCTTGATCTTACTGTACAAGACTTCTTTCTACCATCCCTATTCCAGCTACGTATCTTATACAAAAGTTAACCAGTATTTTGAGTGAAGCAGCTCCAGTGCGGGTTTAGTGTGGGTTTAGCTGTACTAACTGAGTGCACAATGTACTATCTGTGTAGTACTACGCCTTAGGGTATCGCTGAAACATCTCATTAAAAAAAATGAGGCCCCACGCACATAGGAAACACTATCCTCAAAATAGAATCAGCACAATAGTACAGTTACCCCTACCTACAATCACAATAGCACAGTCACCCCTACCAATAGGAACCAAACCCCCATACCCGACCTCCCTACATCCCGTTTTCCATCTCTGGGAGGTCCCACTCCTGATAAGAAGACGCCATTCCATGTTTCAGCACTCGTGGTAGCCGGTCCTACACTCGCTTGTGCCTGTATCGCCGGCTCTTAGAGCTGGTGTTTTGTCTGGGTGTTTCTTTTCAGATTTTCCTCTTGCTATTTGGCAAGAATCTTGGATTTATGGACAGATTACACTGTGCTGTGCTCTTTTCGTGTGTTTAAGTGCAGTGTGGTGCTTTTATTATGTGTGTTTATAGTGACCATATGGTGGGGGAGCCGGCAGGTGTTCTCGAAGGTTCTCGAGTGCGTTAGTGGCCCTTTCTTTCAGTGTGGGGCATAGTGTTTGCTCATGGCCTCTGCTGTTCGGCTCCCTGTGCGTGTGCAGTGTTTTTTAAGCCACTTTTATGGCGTTTTGACGTACTTTGCGGTCTTTTGCGCCACCGAGTGTTGTGCATCTACTAAACCCGTGTTGGGGGCGATAAGGTAGTGTTTTACGTGTGATATCTTTTCAGTTCATCATCATGCCTACTACCAAGTGCCAGTTTTCTTCGGATGGCAAAGGGTGAGCATATGAGTTTTCATGTGATGGCCATGACTTGTGTGTGCCCCATCGTCCCTGTGTTTCCAAGGACGTGCTGAGAAAATGTGAAATTCCTCCAATCTGTGGGCAAGGTAGATAAGCTTGGCCTCCAGTACACTTCGCTGCGCCGATCGTGGGAGGCGGTGCAGTGTTCGGCCAAGAGGAAGGGGAAGCACACGGTCTGGAAGGACGAAGCCTTCCGCCTGGCTTTCATGGGCCGGGGCTCTTGGACGGCGGTCCCGTCTACCCCGTCCTCTGCTGGCCACTCCTCCCCCCTCTCTTCGGTCGAGGAGGAGCCGGTACCGGGGCCATCTTTGGTACTTCACGATCCCGTGGCCGGGGATCCGTCTCCAGTGGTGCCGCCTTCCGCTCCCCATGGCCCCCCCTCGGAGCCTCTGCCTCCTAACATACACGAGCTCCTCTCGGGGATTTTGGCCCATCTCTCCTCTGCCGTGTGCCCAGTCCTCGGCTTCTCCTCTGGTGACGGACCCTCACCCTGCTACACCACTTCCCCGCTCTAGTCCGGCATCTCAGCCATACGGGGTGGATTCGTCCCCTGTCTTGGACGCCCCCCCCTTCGGAGGAGTTGGAGCCGGAGGTTATTCCGGAGTCATGGGCTCCTGTGCCTCCTGATTGGCAGGTGTCTCAGGTCGCTGGGTCGGCCGTCTTACTCCGCCGAGATGGGGCCTCCCAGGGGGAGGCAGCTCCAGTGCCTGGTCAGGAGGTATGCTGGGGGACGTCGTGCCACTCTCCTCTTCCTTTCTGGCATTTCCGTTCTCTCTCTCAAGCGGCCCAGCCTACTCCTACCTTGCCGTTACCGACCCTGGACAAGCTCTCGCGCTCCCTCTCGGGACTCTCTTTGTTTGTGGCCCTGTCTCCTCCTTCCCTTTCCTCCGAGGGTGAGGAGTCGACACGGCGCTCGATGGGTGTATCATGGACGGCGGGCCAGGCAGACCAGTTCCTTAAGGTGGCCAGAGACTGGTGGGATCAGTCGGTGGTACGGGGCCAAAGGGCTCCTGTTCCCAGACCGTCAGCTAAGCCCAAGACTCCTCTACTTCCGGTCGGGGACTCTCTGGACACCCGGGTGGGAGTTTGGCTGTCAGAGCGTTCTCCACTCTCCTTTCCTCCTCCTTTGGCCACCCCTTCGTCGGAGACAGTGAGGACAAGGCTTTTGTGCTGGATGCCATTTCCTCTTTTCAGGCCTTACTGACGGCGGAGATCTTGACGGTTCTGTCACTGAGGCAGGATCTAAACGCACGGGTGTCCTCTTCACTCCTGTGCTCTAACCTCCTGCCTCTGTTGCGCTTCACCCTCTGGCAAGGGGCTCCAGCGATGGCTTCTTCCTTCACTCAGGCTCTCTCATCCCACTTAACCTGCTGGAGGCAAGCCGTGGCTCCTCTGCCATCTGTAGCGCAGTTGGCCCTTCTTATGGGGGATCCACTGGGGGCTTCCTTTGGGTCTACGCAGACGGTGGCGGATGCTCTCGCACGGTCCCCTCAGGTTGCGGTGGTTTAACGGGGAGCTCCACCAGGCCGCGCTGGTTCTGCGAGTGCGCGCGCTTCATCGTCTCGGGCGGCCTCTCCTCGATACCAAGGCACGTCGTGCTTCCAGAGGACCTCCAACAGATTCCTCCCCTACCTGTCAGCTTCATGCCAGGCCCAGTCCTCTTCTCGGGATAGGAGAGTTCCACCGGGTTGGGACGGCAGTTTCTCTACCCGCAGGGCTTCAGGCCAGCCCTTTTGAACTACCACTGCAGTGCCCCAGGGGTCGCGGCGGTGACTCTCTAGCGCTGGGTTGTCTGTCCAACGTGGCCGACAAGTGGCCGGTTGGCACGTGGGCGGGCAGGGTGGTTCGTTGGAGCCTCTCCTGGGAGTGGGCTCAAGGCCATGCCCCACGTCTACGGATGCCTCCTCCCTTCTCATCAACATCGCCTCAGCTCTCGGCGATATTGCAGGAAATGCTCCTCCAAGGGGTACTGGAGGAGTATTCCGGCCCTGTCTTCCTGTCCTGTCCCTTCTTGGTCCCTCGGCAGGACAGGCAGAACCCTCGACTGGTCGTCGACCTTTCTGCTCTCAACGCCCACATCAAGTGTCATCACTTCAGGATGGTGACGCTCAAGCAGGTCACGGAGTCCCTTCTTCCGCACTCTTGGCTGACCTCCCTGGACCTCGCTAATGCATATTTGCATGTGCCGATAGTCCACATTTCCATTCCTACCTGGCAGTGCAGGACCGCTACCGCATCCTGCGTTTTCCAGTCCTGCCCTTCGATTTGAACATCGCGCCACGGCTCTTCACCAAGATCACGAAGACTCTGGCATCAATGCTGGCGGACGTCAACATCAGAACTTTAATGTATCTAGACGATTGACTCGTCCAGGAGTCTTCGAGGGAGGAAGCCCGAGCTGCAACCGTCTCCATCAGCGAATCCCTCGGGTTTCACTTCAATTTCCCCAAGTCTTGTCTCGAGCCCACTCAAGATCTGCAATGACTCGGCATGTGGTAGGATACTCGGACTTCTACCATCCACCTGTCCGAGGACAATCGGAGGAGGGTCCTGCAGCGGGTCAGGAGGGCCTCCTGGTCCACCACTTTCACCCACCACATGTGGACGAGGCTCATGGGCTCCTTGACGTTTGCAGCCCAGGTGACACCGCTGGGGCCTCTGTGGTGCAGGAGGCTCTGGTGGGAAGGCAACAGGGTGTTTCCGCGGGCAGCCCCGCACCATCTGTGCCCGGTTCCCCCACACCTTCATCGGCTGCTGCGTCAGTGGTTGTCTCCGGGCCTTCTGGAGACTGCGGTTCCTTGGAAGCTGTCAGCGCTGCAGCTCCAAGTCTACACAGACGCTTCGGACAGCGGTTGGGGCTTCCAGGCGTCCAACGGTCGACAGGGCCGGGAACGCTGGGAGCAGGCCGACGCGCAGAGGCACGTCAACGTGAGGGAGTTGACAGTGCCTCTGCTTTCCCCTCAGAAACAGGTGGACCTCCGGCAACTCCACGTCTGCTTCTACATGGACAACGTAGTAGCAGTCACGTGTGTGAAGAGGATGGGCTATTCCCGGTCGATCTCCCTCCTCAGGACATCCGAGGCCCTCTTCAACCTGGCAGCGTCACGCCATCTTACGCTGTCAGCCGTGCACGTGCTGGGCAGGGACAATGTCTGGGCAGACGCGTTGTCCGCAGCGATACTTCCTCAGTGGAATGGTCGCTTGACCCAGACGTTTTCACGGATCTAGTTGAGTTGTTCAGTCTGCCCGAGGTGGACCTGTTTGCATCATCGGAGAACCATAAGCTCCCACAGTACATCACCAGGAGCGTGGTCACGGCCATGGGAGGGCCGGACTCCTTTCTCAGGGATTGGAACACATGGAGGTTCGTTTATCTTTTTCCTCCCCCAGCGACGACGGTGATGACGGCGGTGGTGCGCAAGCTGGAGACGTTCAGGGGCCGAGTCCTTCTCACCACCCCTCTCTGGAAGGCCCAGCCCTGGTGCCATTGTCTACCGCTCTGGTGTCCTTCCCCTCTACCTCTCAACAGACTGGCGGTACGGGGCCATGGCGTCGTCAGTCTGGAATATCCTCCAGCTTTCACGCGTGGAGTTTCTGCAGGCGTGCTTGACCACCTCCCTCTCGCCTGCGGTCTCCTTTGATGTCATCAAGGGGTCCAGGATTCCACCCTCCGCCAGTGCAGTCGGCATGGAAAGCTTTCCAGCTTTTTCTCCGCAATCGGCCTTTTTCTTATATTTCTTTACCTCTTGTTTATGACTTTTTGTCCTATATGTTCCATGTCAGACGCAGAGCTACCCCGACCGTTGCCACCTATGCGGCTGCTCTGGCGGACCCCTTGTCATTGGGGTTTAACATCACCATCAGAGGATGGGTCCTGGATTTACTAAAAATGGGTCACTTCCACCAGTGACCTCCTGTGAAGAGACCAAGGATCTTCTGGTCTCTGTCCAAAGTCCTGACCCTCCTTCGGGGCCCTCCTTTTACTAATTCTACCCCTCAACAGAGCTTGCAGAAGGCACTGTTTTTGGTGGCCATGGCTTCTGGCTTAAGGGCTTCCCAACTTCATGCCCTTATCCGGCACTCCTCCTGGCTGGTCTTCTCCAGGGATGGGCGACGGGTCTCCCTAGCACCTTCTCCCAAGTTCTTGGCCAAGAATGAGAGGGAAGGACACTCCTTGGCCCCCATTGTGCTCCAGGCGTGGATGGAGGGACTTCACCACCACCCTCTCTGCCCTGTGGAGTCCTTGCAACGGTATGCTGGGTCAACTTCCGGTCTCCCAACATACCAGTCTGTTCATCTGGCCTGACACCCACAAGCCCCTATCCAGGATCCACATCTCGAAGGTCCTCTGCGGGGTGATAGAGGAGGCGGATCCAGATCATGCACCAAAGGGGCACGAAGTGAGGGCCATGTCGGCCACCATGGCTTTCCTTCGCCACTTCTCCTTGGACCAGATACGGGAGCATGGACAGTGGGCTTTGGACCGCTCCTTTGTAGCCCACTATCTAGATCACACGCTGGAGGAGGTCCCTTGCACTTCCATGGCAGGGCCTCCTTCGCCTCCCGGACCCTCCTCTTTAACCTGACGGGTCGGAGTTAGGGGGGAGGGATGGCAGCGTCAGGGGAGGTCATCGGCCACCCTACGGGTCCGGACCTCACCCCCATCTTACACGGCAACGATGCGGTACCCTTTCCCTACCCTCCGGTAGAAGGAGTCTTTGCCGCTTCCAGCGCCTCTCTTACTCCTCCCGGAACCCCCTCTCCGACCCGACGGGTTGGCCTTTGGGGGGGGGGATGGTAGCTTCGGGGGAGGTCTGCCTTCACCCAACGAGACAAGACCTCATCCCTCCCAAAGGTTGCCTCAGCTCTACCGGACCGTCCTCCACAAACCGGTCCAGGTATGCTGCTCTCTCGGACCGTCCTCACTCTGCCAGGTTAGAGGTTTCAGTATAGTCTGGCGGCGCATCCTTCCTCCACTTGTGATGCAGCTAAACCCACACTGGAGCTAATTGTACCTCAAAATGCGATGTTTGAGTTACTGAACTATTGTTCGAAAACATCTATTTTGAGTGAAGCAGCTCCAGTGCGGGGTGATTAGGGCCCTCTTCCTCCGCTTCGCTCCCTCCCCCCGGTCATCCTTCGCCAGACTCTGTTCTCGCGCTTCACATGGAACGACGTCTTCTTATCAGGAGAGGGACCTCCCAGAGATAGAAAACGGGATGTAGGGAGGTCAGGGATGGGGGTTTGGTTCCTATTGGTAGGGATGACTGTGCTATTGTGATTGTAGGTAGGGGTTACTGCGCTATTGTGCTGATTCTATTTTGAGGATAGTGTTTCCTATGTGCGTGGGGCTTAATTTTTTTTAATGAGATGTTTCAGAGATACCCTGAGGCGTAGTACTACAAAGATAGTACATTGTGCACTCAGTTAGTACAGCTAAACCCGCACTAAACCCGCACTGGAGCTGCTTCACTCAAAATAGATGTTTTCGAACAATAGTTCGGTAACTCAAACATCGCATTCTCGATCATTTATCCTTTTCTCTAGTAAATTCTATAACTCCCTGCCTGCTTCTGTTTTTCCTTTCTCCTGACTTGAATTCTTTCGTGAGGGATGTTTCACGACAATTGGCCTCTGCTATTTTGTCATTCTATTCAGCACAGCTCTGGGAATCAGCATTTACACAGGTGTAGATACTGTGCACAGAAGTACTGAGCGTGGAAGGTACCGTGCATGGCAATTACAAAAAGTCAGGTGGTACACAGGGCGCCTTAAATAGGTACTCACCACGGCACACGCAAGGCAACAATCAGTTGTGACATAGCATAGCTCCGCCCACACACCCGCCCCCTGCTCACCCCGCAGTGTTTGGTACCAATTAGCCACGTTATGTACTGCACCTGTGTATACGGACTTACCTGACAATGACATGTGGGTCAGTGGAAGAATTGAGGGAGGTGGCAGCATCAGTGAGGGTAATTGTGTGTTGGGTGAGGGACACAGACCAACGGGTGATGCCATGCACCAGCAGCAGCCCAGCAGACATGATCACCTGGAGAGGAAAGACATGCTGTCTCATCTATTCATTAGTGTAATGCTTGATCTGATGCTTTAATGATATTGTAAGCAAAATCCTCATAGTTAGTAATCAAGATATGACAAGTAATGGGGTTCAAAGTAGAGAGAGTTAGATTTTGAAAAAGAAATAGGAAGCAATACATTCTCACTTGAATCATTAGGAAGCTTTGAAAGATTAGACCAGTGGTTCTTAACCTTTTTAGTACCATGTCCCATCTTCCCATCTAGAAATTTGCCCTTCCCTCCATGCATCCCTTGCATCTATGAATACAATGCCCTCCCAGATTTTAAAGAAAAAGGAGATACTTTTGCATTATTCATAAACTTCTCATTACATGACCATTAAGATAACAACAAATATAATTAGAGAAATTCCCATTTTTCCAAAAGTTTGTGCCCCCTTGGAAATTACTAATGGCCATCCCATAGGGGGGAGGGCACTTCCCCCAGTTTGAGAACCACTAGATGAGACAATGAATGAGTATAAGTGAAAAAAGGCAGTTATGTTTTATACAAGGACTGTCAAATGTAAGTCTGACAGCTTCTTGCAACTTCCTTTATGTAATGTTCCTCATATCTCACTCAGGTACAGTGATGGGACAATTATGGTTCATAGGGGACAATGATGACTAGTCTCAGGAATTCAGTGCATATTTAGTCATGTTGAAATTACCAGTGTAGTGTTGAGAACTACACTGCCTCACTCTTGGTGGTGCAAAATCAGTGGTCAAGTACACACAGTGATTGAATAAAGTAATAAAACTAATTACATAAAACAAAAAATAACAAGAATAAAGCTATTGAATAAAAATGAATAAAACAATTTTGCAGTTATTTGCACTGTGTGTAGTATAACTTGGCAGTATATCAATCATTCAAGTAAACAAATACCACTCACTATATGGTGAGGCCCCAGTCTCACAAGGAATTATATTCCAGACACCCATGAAGTGCTACAATCCGCATAATATTGAAACTACCACTTAAATGGCTATCCATTGTTCATATCAATAAGAAAAATCTAATCTTTTTTTCTAATTATAAATGATGGATGAGATGAATGATGATGATGTAACTTGATATATATATATATATATATATATATATATATATATATATATATATATATATATATATATATATATACAGTAAAACCTCGCTTGACGAACGTCTCTAAGGACGAACAATTCGGGAGATGACCAAGAAATTTGTCAATATATCGACCCAGGGGACGAACGATATTTCGAGGGACGAAGCGGTTAAGCGGCTCGCCCGGCAGAAGCTGTTTGTGATAACCAACCCGGCTATCACACAACAACAAAACAAAAGCACAAAAGAAAATAGAAACAGGAACATACGAAAAATATTACATAACATAATCTCCGTGCCACCACGATTTTCTCCTGTTTTTCCTGGGCATGGTGATGTTACCAGTGTGCTCTACTGTAGCTTCCTCGGCGTTATCCTCGCTGCTCTGGTGGCTCTCAGCGTTGCTGTCATCATCCTGGCCATGTCCAGGTACTGCAGATTGTGGCACATCCATTGCAGCAGTTTCCTAGCTCGCCTGGCAAGGAACACCACCCTACTGCCCACTCCTCTCACACTGAGCATCACCGAGGATCAAAGAAACTTCCTGGCCACGTACCTTTAACTTCCCTTCTTGGAAGTCCAAACTTGCTCCCACACACGTGAGGAAGTCAATTCCCAGCAGGCAAGGGTTTTCCAAGGCAGAGACAAAGACTGGCAATCTTTCCATGTTTCCCACGCTGATGTCCACTATAACGGGGCCCCACATAGCGGCACTGACTTGTGACGCTACACAGCTGTTGTGTAGCTCTGGCACGCTGCGCACATCCAAAGTCCTCTCTCATGACTGTCTTCTCGGATCTTGTCTGTCTTCCTCCCCATCCTCCTCTCCTCCATTCCATCATGCCATCAACGTCCAGTCTCTCAAGTAATTAATAACCTTTTCTTTTTTATTCATTTTATTATCATTTTGATAGCATTTAGGTAAGTCAAACAATTTAGGCTTTCTATAATTATTTCGTTCATGTCATGCATACATTAAAGGTCTATTTTGAATGGGTTTTATGGACAAAAGTATGATTTTTTAAGGGGGTCTGGAACGGATTAATGGTATTTCAATACATTCTTATGGGAAAAATTGATTCAGGGGACGAACAAATCGGATGACGAATAGGATTTAGGAGCGAATTATGGTCGTGAGGTGAGGTTTTACTGTGTGTATATATATATATATATATATATATATATATATATATATATATATATATATATATATATATATATATATATATTTATACAGTAAGGTCTCGGTTTACGTCAGAGTTACGTTCCTGAAACATGACGTAAGTTGATTTTGTACGTAACTCGAGTTTCTGTACATTTCAAAGCATATTATGGAGTTTTCAACCAATCATTGTTTATGGTCATTCAGGTTTGGAGGTAACCAGAACCATAGCTCCACTGCCGAGTTTTATTACAAGGTACGTGCGAGCGGTAACATAAGAGACCTGCAAGTCAATTGCAAGGTTGTCACAATATACACGTTCATAAATAACACCCGATAACATTAACACAAGTACGTAAACGAACGGAAATACAAAATACTAAGAGTGACTCACCCAATAGGTATTACAGATGAACCTGGACTTGTAGGCAGGAAGGCAGCTGGCCAGCAAGTGACCTGCGCTGCTCTGACCGGACTATATATAAAGTAGTATAGGTGACGGTGAACAGGCATGTTAACAAGCTTAGGGTACTTTGTTGGTAATAACAATCCAATGATAATCTTAACTCTTGGGCGAACACTTGGCAGTTTGTACATAAAAACCCTATTATTATATTTACAGTTTTACACCACACAGGTAAGTTAAAGGTTATATTGTTATATTATTTACAAGTATGTAGGAATATGAAACACATGCTTGTTTTTGTTGTTGATTAGGGCCCTGACGCAAGGACTGCAGGTTGCAGAGAGGGGTGGACGCCTGAGGCCGCTAGAAGGGTGGGCAGGTCGAATGTTGTGACGCCCAGGGTGGACAGCTGGGAGCATAGTACAGTGCGGTGGGAGTAGAAGCGTGGGCAGTGGGGCAGGAAATGGAATAGGAAAGGGCAATAGGGATCAGCAGACAGGCGCAGACGGTGCAAGTGATCTGCGAGTGTCGTGTGGCCCAGGCGAAGGCTCCGGAGTTGTTATTGTTGTGATGGGTTTGCGAGCCCTCAAGGTCGTCAACCTCCCCGTTGTCATGGTAACGGGCTTCCCAATTTCTTCTTCCCTCCCTCACACACACACACACACACACACACATATATATATATATATATATATATATATATATATATATATATATATATATATATATATATATATATATATATATATATATATATATATATATATATATATATATATATATATATATATATATATATATATATATATATATATATATATATATATATATATATATATATATATATATATATATATATATATATATATATATATATATATATATATATATATATATATATATATATATATATATATATATATATATATATATATATATATATATATATATATATATATATATATATATATATATATATTAGGCACTGCATTATTTCCTCTTTATTTTATTATTTCCGTATTGTATGGCGGCCTCAGCACAGCTTCTCGCTGCTCCGCTGTGCGGCCACCCTCCCTCTTTTCTGTTCCTGCCATCTCGTTGTGCCTGGCAGAAAACGCCAGTACCGAGCCAGTCTTTAGCCGAAGTAGACACGTTCGCTCTTGGGTTCTGGCACAGGGTTGAGACATGTGTTGCTGGGCTGTTCTGGGTGCTCAACAGTCTCGGTCTGGGAGTTGTGCCCTCCATTTTGAGTAGCTAGTTTGCTGCTGGTTAGACCGTGACAGTGTGGAGCAACGGGTTTGTTGTTCCAGGGGAAAGTGTAGCTGGTTTGGCTGCATTTCCCGAGTTTTTGCATTCGTCCCCTCTTGTTGAGTGGCGGCGCGGAGAGACACGTTACTGTCTCATCCCAATTGTTGTATTTTTTAGGTGGCCGTGGTCACCAGTGTGGTTTGGTGGGCGGCTGTGTGCCACCATCATCGTTTTGTATAGTTTCTGTAGTATACTGTTTATAGTGGCCGTAGCCTCACACACACTGGTTGTCTGGTGGGAAGCTTCATGCTGTCTCCCAGTCGGCGTGCAGTAATCGTCTGTACGACCTGTTAGCTACGAGTATCTTGACTCCCTGTGTGGCTGGTTGTCACCCGGAGTTGGTAGCTGAGCTTGTGTATACCACCGGATGTGGTATACGCATCATGTCTCGTAGTAAGCCGTAGGCACGGGGAGTCAGTCTTGACAGGTGCTGGCAAGCATCTGTTGCATTAAGTAATATAGTAATATACACTGCATGTCTTGTCCCAGTCTGTGGGCACTTACAGTATGAGAACAAGACGTGTGGAGAGACATTAATACTCCCGTAGAGAAGTGGGTGGAATTGTCCTTGTGGGCGGTTTCTCTACGGAGAATTAAGGACTCACCCATAACACAAAACTTATATATCATCTATAAATTCTACTTGGTTTGGTGTAGGAGGAGAATGAGTTGCTAAGGAGATTCCCTAGCAGTGGGGGAAGTTATACATGCTGGCGTCATTACCAAATCCTTAGTAGGCACGAGTGAGAGCGGAGTATCTCGTCGCCTGTCAGGGCAGCTGTGACGCTGGGAGGGAAAAGCAGTCTATTAGAGTTTGCACATTTTCAGCATAAAGAACCGGAGTGTTGCGGCTGCTGTGAAATATAGTGTTGGGGACCCTCTGGAGCGTCATACTCCCCGGTGAGCAGTAGTTAACCGCAGCAATTTATATATATATATATATATATATATATATATATATATATATATATATATATATATATATACACTCAACCCTCGATTTGCGGACTAAAGGGGAAGGCTTGTCGGGAATGGCAAATGTCCGGCAATGGAAAATGTCCGGTCTACCCCTTGCGGACTTTACCCTATACAGGTTGAACCCGCTTTAACGGCACGCGATTTACTGGAATCCCGTGTTTAACGGCAAAAATTTCCGGTGGGAACATAGTGTTGTCTTTAACGGCATTTCGGCACCTGCACCAGCTGTACCAGGAAGTTGGAAAATAAATCAGACGTTTTTGTTCAGAAAAACAAAACTGAGGAGAAGAAAGAGACTTTGCACCAGATGTGGAAGACAAGAGAAAGAAAAATAAAAGAAAGGCAGGATCAGGAAGAATAGAAGTAACAGGAGGTGCCGAGGCAAAGGCAAAACCTCCGGCGACCATCATCATCATCATCATCATCATCTCACCACGTGGGGCCGTAACACATGCCAATGCCGCCGACACACATCTGTACTGTTTTTTTTATTAGCATTTACCTTACTGTAGATATATTGATGGTAGCACAACACTCGTGTGATGCGGCAGACTTGTTTACAGTCCAGTACTAGACGTGTATGTCCGCCCGCGCTGCCATCTATAGTGCCCGATTTGCGAACTTTGTCTGGCGCGGTAGTTTGAAATCGACTTGTCCCGGACTTTTTTTTTTTTTTTTTCTCCCACAGACTCT
>NC_059281.1:1596672-1674172 GCF_017591435.1 Portunus trituberculatus
TGAAGCTTGGGCACAGAGGTGGGCAGCCAGGGACAGGAAGACAGGGCGACAAAGGCCAAGTTCTGTATCAAAGTAATTACATTCGCAATACATTTCCCTACATAATACACCAAGAATCTAGACAATGTCTCACATTCTGACTTACACTCAATCTCACCATCACTCACTCCCAAGTCACACTCCCACCATCACTCACTCCCATGCCACACACTCCACAGACCAAGGCAGTCTCTTAACATAACATAACATAACATAAATAATAGGATAACAAAGGGCCACCAGGGCCCATCTAGGTTATCCTGTATCAGTCGCACAGCGACCTCGTCATCAGTACTTAAAGATACACTTACAAGTACACAATACATTATATACTAATTCTAAATATTTGGGCCATTAACAGGGCTAAGTCCTGCAGCGAAATCCTCTACAATTTGTGGTCCCCATACATGGGGATCATGTCTTATTTAACTATAGTAAATTTCTTATAAAAACTATCATGCAGTGCTATACATAATTATAAATCTAATAAATTTAAGTGCTTATCTAATCTGTTTTAAACATTGTCAAACTAGTGCTATTTACAACCGTCTCTGGCAATGCATTCCAGAAGTCTACCACTCTATGACTAAAGAAATATTTTCTTATATCTAACCTGCAGCCTTGCTTTCTAATCTTCCTGCCATGATTTCTAGTCCTATTTCCCTCCTCTAAGGTAAAGAAAGATCTCACATCTATGTAGTTTGTATCTGAGAACATTTTAAATAACTCTATCATATCCCTCTTATACATCTCCTCTCAAATGAAAACATGTTTAATTCCTTTAATCTATCTCTATACTCCAGGCGCTTTAATGCTGGTATCATCCTAGTTGCTCTTCTCTGAACTGCTTCTAACATGTTGATATCCTGCCTATAGTGGGGTGACCAGGCCTGTATGCAATACTCTAAATGGGGCCTAACATAGGAATTATATAAGCTACGCACCACTTCCTTACTTTTATAACTAACATTTCTATTTATAAAACCCAGGATCCTATTTGCCCTATTTCTTGCTTCTAAACATTGCTTTGAAAATTTCATAGTCCTGTCTATCACTACTCCTAAATCCTTTCCTTCCTCTACTGCCTCTAGCCAACATCCCTCCATCTCATAGTTAAAGTTTGTGTTGTCTTTACCTAAATGCATAACCTGACACTTATCAGAATTAAACTCCATCTGCCACCTGTCTGCCCATGCTATCAGCCTGTCCAGGTCTCGTTGTATTCTGTAATTGTCCTTTTCACCCTGTACTGCACATGCTATCTTAGTATCATCTGCAAACTTTGATACTTTGCTACTAATTCCTATATCTAAATCGTTAATGTACACCAAGAAAAGAAGAGGTCCTAGCACTGATCCTTGGGGTACCCCACTAACCACTTCCTTCCACTCAGACATTGCCCCATTTAATACTACTCTCTGTTTCCTATCAGAAAGCCATTCACTAATCCAATCAACTAACCTACCCCCTATCCCATGTAGTCTCAATTTGTACACTAGCCTCCTATGCGGTACCTTATCAAACGCCTTGCTAAAATCTAGATATATAACATCTATGCTATTTCCATCATCTAACTCCTTGGTAATATATTCTAAGATATCGAGCAAATTTGTAAGACAGGACCTCCCTGATCTAAAGCCATGTTGGGTATCTCTAATTAATCTATTCTCATTTAAATGCTCCCAAATACTACCCTTAATGATTTTCTCTAGTATCTTACATACTATACTAGTTAAACTGATCGGTCTATAATTATTCGCATCATCCTTCCTACCTTTTTAAATATTGGAGTAACATTAGCTAACTTCCAGTCCTGAGGTATCTCAGCAAACCTAAGTGATCTTTCAAAGATTAACTTAAGTGCTTCAGAAATACTGTCTACACCCTCCCTAAGTACTCTGGCATGTAGCTCATCAGGACCACTAGCTTTCCTATCGTCTAGTTCAAGAATAAATTTCCTAATAATTCCCGGTTTTATATCAATATTTTCTAAAGCTCTTAAACTACTCGTCGCACTGTTTGTAACAGGATTTCCTATTCTTTCCTAGTAAATACTGAAGAAAATTGTTCATTCAATAATTCTACTATGTCTTCATTTTGATCCACTACTACACCATCTTTTCTGAGTGGTCCAATCCTATCCTTATTTCTTTTATCACTGACCTTGTAATAACTATATAATTTTTGGGATCTTTACTCCCAGCTCTAGCTAGTTTTATCTCTGCCTGCCTTTTACTTTTTTTATAACCTTACTCAAATCATCTCTGACCTGTCTGTACCTAATCAAATCTACATCTTCCCACTTTTCTGCAACTCTCTGTATGCCCTCTTCTTCTCTCTGATCTGGCTACCTATCTCATGAGTCCACCATAATGGCTTCCTGTTTCTCTGCCTTATATCTTTGTAAGGGATACACTGCATCACTATACCCTTTACTACAACCTTAAAAATATCCCACATCTCCTGTGCAGTTTTATTTCCAAAACTATCTTCCCAGTTTACCTCTCCTAATAACTGACGTAACCTACCATAATTGCCTTTCTGATAGTTTGGGACTCTAGTCTTATTCACTATATTATCCCTACTGGAATTAATGATAAATCTAATTATATGATGGTCACTGTTTGCTAAAGTCTCTCCTACCTCAACTTCCTTTAAACAATGCTCAATATTTGTTAGTACTATGTCTAAAACCTTCCTCCCCCTAGTAGGTTTATCTACCATCTGCACTAAATAGTTATCCTGAAAACTTTCCATAAACTTATTTTCACTAGCATCTCCTACCATCCTCTCCCAGTTTACTGACTTAAGATTAAAATCCCTAAGATAATTGTCTGACTAGTACACCCCTATTTATCTCATCTACCATAAGGTTGTCTACATCTGCTGACTGGTTAGGTGGCCTATAAAAGCTCCTACTCTAATAACCTTACTTTTGTTTACTCTAACATCCAGCCATAAGGACTCTACTCTGTTATCTACCTTAATACCATTAACCTGACTGGAAATGAAGGATTTTTTACATAAATAACTACTCCTCCACCTATCCTACCAATTCTCTGGTGTAAATACATAATGTATCCATCTACTTCATATTCTTTCCTATTTTCCTAAACTTTTCCTCATTTACCCATGCCTCTGTGACACATACAACATCTAAGTCCTCCTCAACTATATAACTAGATAACTCGTCCTTCTTGTTCCTAAGACTCCTGGCATTTACATAAAAACATTTAAGTCCTGCTACCTTCCTAGATGCTGTCTCCTTATTTGGAATCCTAATCTTATTCTCTCCTATTTGCACCTGGAAATCTTTCCTAATCTTTTCACTATCTCTGTTTATCCTATCTAATTTATGTCTAGCATCTTTCTTCTGGAATGCATTTGCTACCTCACCCCCTACACTCCATCCCAACTCCCCTCCAGACATCCACTCAGCACATCCACACCCTTCCTACTCAGATGCACACCATCCCTAGCATACAAATCCCTTCGCCCATAGAACCTATCCCATACATCCACAAAGCTGACACCCACATCCTTACACATCCCTTTTACCCGATCATTCACACCAATGGCTCTAGACAACCATTCCCTGCTAACATATAAACATATAAACCTAACTAAGCTAGTTTAGACCATAACTTTGGTATACTGTACTTGTTCACTGAACTACCATGCAAAAGTCATTATTTTGGTAAAACATTTGAACCATCTATACTCCAACTAGGACTGTTACACCAGTGAAATAGAAAATACCTTTCTTGTAATTTCAATGGGATCTGCTCTTGAATTGCTTATATCAATTACACTTATATTTAACATTACTGGATTGAAGTATGAAGAACTGTGAAAAATTCAAAGAACTTGTCGAAATAAAGTGATCTTTCAAGACACACAAAAGAAGAAACATACATCAAATTTTCATTAATTACTGAGGAACTGAAAAAAGGGTATTAGTGAAAGAACTCCCCTCATAAAAATAAAAATCAAGTACAATCCACAAGAGGTCATGAAGAAAACAAGAGTTCTCCAAACTTTTCTCCAACCAGAGATCTTTATACAATAAGTATATTGGAAAACAGGTACATTTTACTAGTATATACCCCTCTTGAGTTTCACATTGATTGGTTCCTTAGATATAGTGTTAAACATGAAGGTTGCAAAACTCATGATTTTGAAAATACTGAAAAAAAATGCTTATTTGTTTTGGCCTGCTACGAAGCTGACTTAGTCTCCTCCCCCACACTCTGCTCCCTTATCTCACAGTACATACCTTGAAATTTATGGTTGTGTTGCAATTACATTGAATTATTCTTTTGTAAAGAAAAAAAACAGAAAACACTTTATTGATAAGAGAAAAAATTATAAGAATATCAACATTTCATGGGGTTGCAACCTATATGGCAGTGTTGAGTGGCATTGCTAACTAAAATACGTAAAAAAATAAATAATAACAGCAGATCTAACTGTGAAATAAAGCCACAAAAAAGGTGATGATTGTGGCATTGGAGGAGAAAGGGATGATGAGCAGAGTTGCCAAACATTGGTTATCATTGATGCATACCATATTTAATGGCTCTTAAGATGTATGGACTCATAAGATATACCCAGTTTTGGCAGACATTGAAATGGAAAAAAGATAAATGAGCAGATATAAGCTCTGAATATTAAGTGAAGGATTTCACCTGACATTTCAAGACTCTCCATGCATTTAAATCATTATTACCATGTTTGATGACTCATAAGATGCACCCTTTTTTTTAAAGAAAAAAAAATAAATAAATAAAAATAAAAAAATAAAAATAAAAAAAGTCTCAGGAAATCAGCCTGCATCCTATGAGGCCAAGATTTAAGACTAAGACAGTGGTTGATGGTAATCTATGACAACAGAGGCTCCCAAATCAAACTCCAGACATCTTCACATATGTAACCAAAGTAACGATTGATACTACACCACAAAAAAACTTACTTTCTTTCAAAGTAACAATATATAGTAAGTCATACTTACCAGTAATTCACTTAAAGTGACACAGTCAGGAAGAATTTGCCTGAATGACCATACACCACACATTGTATGAACCAAAACAAGACACACAATCACTGATTGGCGATCTTAATCTTCACACCGGCAAGCTTTACAGTGTGCTGTCCTTACTCCTTGAGGAAGACACAATTTCATACAATCAAAATTGCATCTATCTTTTAACATTATCTTGCAAATCAAACTCCAGACATCTTCACATATGTAACCAAAGTAACGATTGATACTACACCACAAAAAAACTGACTTTCTTTCAAAGTAACAATATATAGTAAGTCATACTTACCAGTAATTCACTTAAAGTGACACAGTCAGGAAGAATTTGCCTGAATGACCATACACCACACATTGTATGAACCAAAACAAGACACACAATCACTGATTGGCGATCTTAATCTTCACACCGGCAAGCTTTACAGTGTGCTGTCCTTACTCCTTGAGGAAGACACAATTTCATACAATCAAAATTGCATCTATCTTTTAACATTATCTTGCAAACATGTAAAAAAAAAAATTAATGATAAAAGAAAGAAAAATGAAGATTTTTAGTCCTATAGCCTCTTAAACTCTGTCACTGGCAACGTCAGATGCCAGGTACATGTTTACATCTCACACCAGGATTGGTACGTAGGTTACTAACAAATATCAAAGTCCTCAAATACTAAATATTGGGATCTAATAATGATCTAAATGCATGTGAGTCTTCAAGGGTCAGGTGAAACCCTTCACTTCATATTCAGAGCTTATATCTGTTCATTTTTTTTTTTTCATTTCAATGTCTGTCAAGACTGGGTGCATTTATGAGCCATCAAATACGTTAGATCCCAATATTTTACATTTCAAAAAAATTATATTTGCTGGTAGCTTACGTACCAATCCTGTTGTGAGATGAACACATGTACCTGGTATATGGCGTCAGCACTGACTGTGAGAGACTACAGGGCTAATAATCTTTTTTTTTTTTTTTACATGTATGCAAAGAGAGAATGTTAAAAGATAGGAGCAATTTTAATTGTATAGAAGTGCGTCTTACCTCAATGAGTAACAGCATCATACTGTAAAGAACGCAGTGAAGCTTATCCATGTCAAGATCAAGATCATGTGTTTTGTGTTGGTTCATGTGGTGTATGGTCACTTAGGCAAATTCTTCCTGACTTGTGACATTCTACGTGAATTACTGGTAAGTATGACGTATTATATATTGTTACCTTGAAAAAAAGAGTTATTTTGTTGCGTAGTACTAATCATTTTTTTACATGTGTGAAGATGTCTGGGGTTTAATTTAAAAGCCTCTGTTGCCAGACTTATCACAAACCACTGCCTCAATGCTGAACCTTGGCCTTATAGGACGCAGGCTCATTTCCTGAGACTTTTTGGAGAAAATGTGCATCTTATGAGCCAACAAATACAGTAGATACTTATGAATGTACAGCACTAATGATAAGTAGAGTTGCCAAATGATTATCATTATTACATAATGTAATAATGATAATCAACACCTGGCAACTATACTCATATCTTATCTCCCATCTTTACCAGCTAATGCAACATTACACAATGCCATTTGTACAGTCAACACTCTGTTGTTTTCTTGTACAGTTAGATCTACCTATCACTGTTTATTTTTTGAGAATTTCGGTCAGTTATATAACTGAACTTTAATAGAGAATTTTTTTTCTTTTTCAATGTTATGGCCTATAGTACCTTTAGATATAATTGAAGAGTATGTATGGAAAGCACAGTTCAGCTTCCATACATTAGTGGTGCAGGCAATTTTATTTATAGTGGTACCTATATTAGGGCCAATATCACCACCCAAGTGCATCTTTGGTGTAACCATTTAAAACCTGGGTATCATGGTGACATGTAGGTAACTTTAAACCACTCGACAAATGGCAAAGTTTCAAAGCAGTATGTGGTGGGATTCTAACCTATGCATGGACGTTTGCCCGATCTCAGGCTCACCACCTTATCCACTACGTGACCACCTCCTTACGTATCACTCAAAAGCAGTACATCAGACAGATAAGGTAACATTCTAAGCAGTATTGGCAGCACTAGGAAGAGCCAAGTAAATTATGACAGCACAGAATTCCTTTTGCAATTTTAATGACAAGAAAGCTATAGACCTATTATTAGTGGAATGTTGGCACTCTGTCAATAATGCTGCAGTGAAACATGGCTGGAGGAGGGTTCTTCCGTGGGTTGAGGCAGAAATGAATGGCAGTGAGCTCTGTGCAATGCATAAGAGACAGAGTGTAGTGGCAGCTATAGACTCACTGCTTCAGGTGGTAGATGGTCAAAACATTACCAAGTGGCAATTATGACAATGTCTGCACTACAGATATGGGAGATTTCATTGGAGTCTTCAGGCAGCATGCATGACACCAATGGTAGGTAAAAATAACTGATACTTGTCAAAGCAGCATAATGATACACCAACTCAAAAGGGGGTTTTGTAACATTTCAAAATCTCTCTCTCTCTCTCTCTCTCTCTCTCTCTCTCTCTCTCTCTCTCTCTCTCTCTCTCTCTCTCTCTCATACCTCACTTTCCCTAAGAGCACATTTTCCAAGAGAGTAACTAAAGCACAATCAGCTCAATCCTCACAATCCAAAAACTTGAACTTAGTTTCCTGTAATATTAGTGAGTGGCAAACTTAATGTAAAATTTAAGTTATAAAAATGTCAAGGGAATTTTTTTTTTCAAACGAAAAGCAATTTTTTTTCCCATTCTAAATTTGCTGACAAAATAAAATAAAATGGAGGTCAATTCTGAGTAAAAATCATACCTAAGCTTATTTTGCTATTATGATAATGAACAAGAGACTGTGTGTGATGTTTGTCTCCTACATCTGCTGCAGTAAGTAACAGTTCTGGTGAAGTGAATGTGAAGGGTGCTCTGCCCTCATACAGTTGAAGTGAGTAACTATTCTGACCTTGACTCGCTGCACCACAGGGTTGGGCTTTTCCTGGTCCACCATGGCCCGGGCAAGAGTTGCCATCTGCCAGGGGGGGCTGCCAGAGGAGCACCGATTGGAAAGCTGTGAAGAAATAAACCACATCAATGATAACCTTACCACACCACTCATATTCTTACTTAAGAACATAAGAAAATGAGAGAAGCAGCAAGAGCCTGTCGGGCCTTCGTGTGGCAGTCCCTATGTGAACAAAACTAACTCATCCATAAATTTGTCTAATCTTCTTTTAAACCTCATTATTGACTTAGCACTAACAATATGATTACTGAGTCTGTTCTATTTATTAACCACCTTGTTAGAGAACGAGTTACATCGCAAAACTTTCCTAAACATAAATTTCTTAAACTTGACCCCACTATTTCTGGTTGTATCATGGCTACTTATCCTAATAACTTTGCTCAAGACTCCTTTGTTATAACCCCTATACCACTTACATACTTCTATTAAGTTCCCTCTTAACCTATATCTCCATAAGGAATGCAGATTTATCATCTTCAATCTCACTTCATAGGGAATATCCCTCACACCCTGTACCCTTTTAGACATTCTCCTTTGCACTGATTATAATAGATCTATAAGCAGAACTGAACAGCATAATCTATATGCCGTCTGACTAGTGCCAAATATAACTTTAATGTACTTCAGGACTTATGCTTTTAAAATTCCAAAAGCTGAATCCTAGTACATTGGTACTTTGAGATACAATATGCCTGAGATATGAGTTTTTTGAGAAATGAGCTATGATTTGCTAATTTTTTTATTTTGTGATACAAGCAAATTTTTGAGATACGAGTCATGGTTGGGGATATTGCAGCTATAGTCCGCAGTTCAGCACATTGGTCCAGCCTCAGCTGAGCCAGCATCTATGTGTTTCCTGTGGATCTCATTCACTATGATTGCTTTTTCATCATTTTAACACTATTTACTGACCCTTTTTTTTGTCTAAAGAAAGTGCAGTTTTAATTCATGTTTAATGAATTAAAACTTCATTTATTCAATGAATAATGTTTACAGGATCATCAACGAGCTCTTCTGTGATTATTAGAGCAGCCATTCTTCTGTGAGTGGCTATGTTTGTACACTCCAGCTGATGGACAGTCCCAAGTGAGGGTTGGGAATGTGGTAGGGTAACGTCCCATGGAATGCATCCTCCAAGATAAATATACTTTATAAGAGTAGTCTATCTATTTACGTATTTTATCTTATGTTTTATTATGTTTCTGTGCAATAATTATTATTTATAAGTACTTTTTTCTTATCTGAAAACACGTAAAACAATGGAGGTGCTCTTTTTAGGGAGGCTGGAATGGATTAATGGCATTTCAATGCATTTCAACAGGAAGAATTGTTTTGAGATACAAACAAGCCTTTTGAGATACGACCTCTGCCACGGAATGAATTAAACTTGTACCTCAAGGTACCACTTTACTCTTATTGCCTTATTTCTAGCCTTTCTGCATTGTTTCTTTAGATCAAGATCCGAGCTAACTATAACTCGGATATCTTTTTCATATTCTGAGCCTACTAGGGCCTTGTTGCTTATCGTGTATACCTACTGTACGGATTTCCTCTACTTATGCCAAGTGCTTTGCATTTGTTAATGTTAAACTACATTTACCATCTGTCTATCCATTCATTTATCCTATCCAAATCTGCCTGCAAAGTGATGGCATCCAGATCTGACCTAATTAATCTACCTATATTAGTGTCATTTGAAAATTTGCCAATATCACTACTAATTCCACTAACCAAATCATTAAAATTAAGATTAAGATGCCAATCATTTCTCACTTCTCACAGTCAAACAGTTGTATGTACACTAAAGACTGCTGGCCTGATTCAATGACTTCAGGGGTGAATCAGCAGTATATATAGGCCACTGATACTATTCATTTGATCTATTTGCTGACACATTTGAAGATGTAAGGGTGAAATTAAGGAAAGGCTGCAAAATCTTGATGTCTGATGTTGTCAGTGAAGAGGAGATTAAGGTGAGTGTTTAAGATAGTGGTGTAGCTATCCATTGTAAAAGAAGAAAGAAAGTAAATTTTATTTGTGGTTGGTTTGTGGTTAGCAAATTAAGAGTACAGCACAACAGAACACTGATTGGCAAACTTCTATGACTCAGTTCACAAACTGAAATGTTCATAAAGCTAAACAATTTTCCCCATGAAAATCAATATAAGTACAAGTTATCCATTCCAACCTCAAAAATATGGCATTTTTAAAAATTCTTAAATGTCTTTCTGTAACAAAGAATATAAAATGAAATTCCAGGAACTGCAGAAAGTTTCAAGAAGAGATATCAGCTAGTCTCCTTGATAAAGAGCTGCAATAAATGAGCATGAATCACCTTATTGTAATATGTGGGTGAGGGGATTATCATACATTGGCGGCAAGTCCTAAACTTTGGTGACACTCTTTTGAAATTCCTGGATCCAACAATACAACTTTATTGCACAACCACTTGTGCTGCACTAGCTACTGACTCTTGCTGTTTTGAGCTACCTATAGAAGTGGTTTCCCCTGGCATCAGTGCAAGTAATAGTGGTAGATGAATATGAGTTACCAAGAAACAATTGTTTATTAAATATATTTGCAACTGGAAATAAATATTCCATCTTATCTCAAGGACTTCTAATGAATAATGAAAAAAAAAAGATAGATGACAATACAAGCAAACTCATTATAAAATTTCAATTTGATGGAAATATACCATTCAGTTTTCATATGACCTCTGTGCTCAAAAGACTGAAACTTTTCTCTTCTGGCTAAAATAAATAAATAAATAAAATAAATAAAGTTACAATAGTAACTGTGGACAGAGTGAATCCAAGAAGTGCTTCTTTCATAGCAGCTTATGTTGTTATGATTAGGTGATTGTGCTAGAAGACTTGGTGAGTGGTGTGACCAGAGAGCTGCATGCATCATTATCAAGCCAAGGAAAACAAAAGCCAAAGCCAATCTAGCATTAACAATAGTAAGCGTGACCATACCTTAGGCATCATGCTATAGCTTTCCACTGACTTCAAGGTCAAGCAATGTGAAGCTGTTTGAGGGAGAGTGTTAGATCTAAGTTCCCTACCTCCTTCTATCTTGAGTGAATTGCCTGCTTGCCTTCATATCTAGTCTTCCACTGCTTACTTTGAATTTCAGAATGGTTGGAAAGATAATGACTCAAGAAGAAAAGGCAGAAAATCTCACCTAACATCAAGCATTTGGTGATAATGAAATTACTATTATTATTATTATTATGATGACAACAATGTTGTTGTTGTTGTTGTTGTTGGTGGTGGTGGTCATTAAAGTGGGGATGGTGGTGGTGGTGATAAGGATGGTGATAATGTAATAATGACAACAATAATGATGGTGGTGGTGGTGGTGGTGGTGGTGGTGGTGGCGGTGGTGATGATTATGCTTTATGGACATTCCAAACCTTTCAATTCTAGTCACAAGACAGACAACTGGCATTCAATGGTTTTCAAGGCCAACCTTTGAACTAATAGATTTGTAATTCTTTTAATGTGAGGCAAAAGGACCAAAGCTTTATGTTCGAGCCACAAGTTCCCATGAGGAAAAGTCACATATTCACATCTGGAAATTGAAGATCAAGTTATTGTAAAGGAGAACTATGCAAATGCTTTTAATGGTATTATTCAGAAGTTACAATACATTTATATATGAATAGCCTGGGAGACGGCAACAGCAGCCATTGGCCAACTCCTAATGCTTTCATATATAAATGTCCTGTAACTTCTTAGCCAAGGCAATGAAAGGCACTAAACCATAAAATAATTCTGAATAAGAATGACTGAAAATTTCATTCCTGTGAGTACTTGAACTGTATATTTTAAGCTAAGTAATTTTTTATTTGTGCATGGGTTATTCACCTATGGTCATCTGCTGGTCACCAAGCCAGTTGTTTCCCTACAGAAAGAGCTCAGATCTCTTTCTGATCAATCTTCAGGTAGAATAAATACCACACACTAGGACAGTGGGGTTACAACCTCTTGGGTTACATCCTTTACCTTTTTTTTTTTTTTTTTTTTTTTTAATAACGCTATGACCTATAGCGCCTGTAGGTATGCTTGAAGAATATTGGAAGTGTTGTCCAACCATCTAGAACCTAGGTATCATGGTGACATGTAGGTAACTTTAAACCACTCCACAAATGTCATAGCTTCAAAGCGGTATGTGGTGGGATTCTAACCTACGCGTTTATGTCTGCCTGATCCCACCCTCACCACCTTATTCACTACGCCACAGCCTCCCTACTTGCTGCAAAGCAAACAGGACCACACATTAGGAGGTTTGCTGATCTGGTTTGTTGCACTTGGTACTCATGTGTGTGTGTATTAACCTAGTTGTATTTACCTAGTTGTGTTCTACAGGAAAAGAGCTATGCTCATGCTGTCCTGTCTCCATACCTATAATCATCCAGTTTGGCCTTAGTCATAAATATTTCTTGCTTGAACCACTGTTTCATACAAATTATCCCATATTTCTATGCTTCTGTTTTGGAAACCTACATTTCTTAATGTCTATTCTACATGCAGTCTGTTTCAGTTTCAAGCTGTCCCTTTTGTATTTCTTGAGTCCCACACCAATAGGTCTTCTTTGTCAACTGTGTCCATTCCCTTCCATGCCCTGTATATAGCAATTAGGTCTCCTCTTTCCATCCTCTGTTGCATTGTTGGAAGTTATAAAATCTTTAATCTGTCCTCATATGTTAGGTCTTTCAAACTTGAAACTATCTTGATTGCAGCTCTTTGAATTCTTCCTATCTTCCTTATATATTTCTTATTATGTGGTGACCATTTAAGTGCAGCATATTTTAGTTTAGGTTGAATCATGCTTTTTCAAAAGCCTTTTTTAGATCCAGGTAGACACAGTCTGCCCATCTGTCCCTCTCCTGAATTATATCTATTGGTCTACTTTAAAAGCTCAAGAAGTTTGTGACATAAGATCTTCCATTTCTGAAACCAAATTGTCATCCACTAATTGTATGTGACTTTTCTACCTGTTTCATCCATTTGTCTTTGACTACTTTTCAGCTATTTTTGCAACCACGCTTGTTAAGGACACTGGTCTGTAGTTCAGTGGTTCTTCTTTGTTACCTCCTATGAAAATTGGTACAATGTTTGCCCTTTTCCAGTCTAGAGGGACATTTCCTTCTTTAAAAGAACATACTGGGACTTTCCTTCTTTAAAGGAATATACTATGATATTATGTAATATCTCTGCCAGCTGGTCATGACATTCCTTCATTATTCAATTTGACACCCCATCTAGTCCTTGAGCCTTATTCACATCCAAGGTTTTTCATAATCTTCCTGATTTCCTCAACTTCTACATGAATCTTCCTCGTTTCCTTGTACTGTGACCTGTTTGTGTCCCTTAAAATTTGTTTTCTTTGGTGACTACTAACTGAAATCAACTATTCATTATTTCTGCCTGTGATCTTATCTTGCATCCTTGTACATGACATTATAAACTTTTAATCTATTGTTTACTTTTCTTCATTTTCCCACTAACATACTTATAAAAAAGCTTTGGCTCATTTTTGCATTTGTCAACTATGTCTTTCTCATAGTTCTTTTGTTCCTCTCTTAGTGTTTGGACATATTCATTACTTACTACTTTAAATTTTTCCCAATTTTTTCACTTTTGCTAATTTACATCTTCCTTTCTCTCCCGTCACTGACTCTGATTTTGGGATCATGTCTTTTAAACCCTTTGTTATAAATATTCATAAATATATCCCACTTCCTTTGTACTTTATTTGCTGTATATAGTTGATTTCACTCAGCTTCTGCAAAGTATTCCCTTAAGTTTGCGAAGTCTACTGGCTCATTTAATTTAGTCTCTGTTATGCCCATGATGTCTGGCTACTTTATCCTTATGTAATTATTAACTTCCTGTAAGGCTGAAATTATACTATTTATGTTTGTGTATGGTACTGACCATTTACTGTTTCCACTTACATCACTGACACTTCTTATTCTTTCCTTGTCAGATACCACTTCCCCTATTTCCCTACTACACATTTCTAGGCAAATTTTTTATGGTTGCTGGCTTTGTTTACTGGAGATCAGCTGTTCCCTCATCCGCTCTCCCCTGGGGCGTGTCGGTGTTTGTGTTTTTGTGTGTGTGTGTGTGTGTATTTACCTAGTTGTATTTACCTAGTTGTAGTTTTACAGGGCCTGGGCTTTATGCTCGTGTGGTCCCGTCTCCATATCTACACTTATCCAATTTTTCTTTAAAACTATGTACACTCTTTGCTGATACCACTTCCTCACTCAAACTGTTCCAAGTCTCAACACATCTTTGCGGGAAACTAAATTTTTTAACATCTCTCAGACATCGTCCCTTCCTTAGTTTCTTACTATGCGATCTTGTGCTTCTAAAGTCATATTCTTCTCTCAGGATCAGTTTCTCATTATCCACTTCATCCATTCCGTTAATCAATTTATAAACTTGTATCAGATCCCCTCTCTCTCTTCTCTGCTCCAAGGTTGGTAGATCCATTGTGTGTGTGTGTGTGTGTGTGTGTGTGTGTGTGTGTGTGTGTGTGTGTGTGTGTGTGTGTGTGTGTGTGTGTGTGTGTGTATATTTACCTAGTTGTATTTACCTAGTTGTAGTTTTACAGGGCCTGGGCTTTATGCTCATGTGGCCCCGTCTCCACCATATCTACACTTATCCAATCTTACTTTAAAAGTATGCACACTCGTTGCAAACACTACTTCTTCATTTAAACTGTTCCACATCTCAATACATCTCTGATGGAAACTATATTTTTTAATATCTCTCAGACATCTTCCTTTTCTCAGCTTTTTACTATGCGATCTTGTGCTTCGGATGTCATATTCTTCTCTCAGGATCAGTTTCTCATTATCCACTTAATCCATTCACTTGATCAATTTATAAACTTGTATCAGGTCTCCTCTCTCCCTTCTTTGTTCCAGGATTGGTAGATCCATAGCCTTTAGTCTCTCCTCATATGTCATCCCTTCAAATTCTGGAACCATTCTTGTAGCTATTTTTTGTAGCCTCTCCAATTTCCCTGTGTTTCTTTTTATGAGGGGTCCACACTACTCCTGCATATTCCATCCAATCTGGGTCTTATTATAGTACTTATCAATTTCTTCATCATTTCTTTGTCCATGTATTGAAAAGCTACTCCAATATTCCTTAGCAAATTATATGTTTCTCTAAAAATTCTATCAATATGGCTTACTGGTTGATTGTTTTCTTCCATCGTCACTCCTAAGTCCTTTTCCTTTTTAACTTTCTCCAGTTCTACTCCATCTCCCATCTTATAGATTCCCACAGTTCGTCTTTCACTCTTTCCCATTTCCATGACATGGCTTTTGTTCACATTGAATTCCATTTCCTACTTCTTACTCCATTCCCAGATCGTATTTAGGTCTTCTTGCAGTATTTCACAATCCTCCTTTTGCTTTATAACTCTGCACAGTTTCGTATCGTCCACAAACAGATTTATGTAGCTGTTCACTCCTTCTGGCATGTCGTTAATATAAATGAGGAAAAGTGGTGCCAATACTGACCCCTGTGGCACTCCGCTTTCTACTGCTCTTCACTTTGACTTCATATCTTTAACTACCGTCCTTATTTCTCTCCCCTTCAAATAATTTTCTATCCATCTCAATGTGCTTCCTTTTAAGCCACCCTTCTGCTCTAACTTCCACAGCAATCTTGCATGTGGCACTTTGTCTTTTAAATCCAAATAAATACAGTCAACCCATCCCTCTCTCTCTTGTACTCTATCAACTATTCTAGAATAGAAACTCAATAAATTAGTTACACAAGACCGTCTTTTTCTAAAACCAAATTGGCTATTTGATATTAATTTGTTGTCTTCAAGGAATTTGATGCATTGTTTCTTTATTATTCTTTCACACATCTTGCATATTACACTAGTTAGTGATATCGGTCTATAATTTAAAGGTTCTTCCTTCCTTCCGCTCTTATATATGGGAACCACCTCAGCTCTTTTCCACTCCACTGGCACTGTTTCATTTTCTATTGAGCATTTTATGATGTTGTATATAGGACTTGCTAGTTCTACATTCTTTCAGTATTCTGCCTGAGACTTCATCTGGTCCCATTGCCTTCTCTTCATCCAGTTCCTTCATTAACTCTTTTATTTCAAGCTTGGTTACTTTAATCTCTTTCATAAATTACTCTGTGGCCTCTCAAATTTGGATTCCTTAATAAAGACCTCCTGGAATTTTTTTATTTAATAGTTCTGCCATACTTTTTGGGTCTTCCACCATCCCGTTCTCTCCTTTTAACCTTTCTATTGTTTCTTTTTGCCTAATTTTTCCATTTATGAATCTATAGAACAATTTTGGTTGCTCCTTACATTTTTCGACAATTTCTTTTTCGAAGTTCTGTTCCTGTTCCTTCCTCACCTTAACATATTCATTTTTCGCTGCCTTGAAGTTTTCCTTATTTGTTGGATTCCTATTTCTCCTCCACCTTTTCCATGCTCCATCTCTTTTCTCCTTTGCCTTGGCACACCTTGCATTAAACCAATCTTTCTTTCCTTCTTCTTTAGGTCTATATTTTGGGACATATTCCCTGACTCCTGTTTTGTATATTTCCAAAAATAAGTTATATTTCTCTTGCATTGTCTCTGAGTTTTCCATCTCCTCCCAGTCTACGTTTTTAAAATAGTTTTTGAGATTCTCAATATCAGCCTTTCTGTAATTTAATCAGTCTCCTTTGCATGAATCGTCTCTATCTTCCTTTCTCTCTTCTATTATCTATTTCTAATTCTATTTATCATCTAGCTGAATTGATTTTACTTTTCCAATGGCTCAGATATTCTCATTCTGAATCATCTTCTTTTAGCAGCTTTTCATTCATCAATCTCTGATCCTTGACACTATATCTATTTCTAATATTGCATGGTCACTCTTTCCCAATGGGTACTTATATCTTATATCATCATTCATTTGTATACCCCTTGTAAAAACTAGGCCCAATCTCTTCTCTCGTCTTTCCTCTGAATCTTGTGCATTCCTTTACTCTCTGGTCCATCATATTGTCTATCATTAGGTTCAAGAATCTTTCTCCCCAGGCTTCTTCCCCCATACCACTTTCATAATTTTCCCAGTCCACTTCTTTACAGTTGAAATCTCCTACTAATATAACTTTTTTCCTTTCTTTAACGATTCTCGTTAGACTCCTTATTGTGTCATCTATCATGTCTCTATATTCTTGATTGGTCCATGAATTTGTTTTTTGGTGGCACATATTTTACAATGATTGTTATATCTTTTTTATTAATATGCATCTTAACATACAATACTTCTGCTTTTCCTTCCCCACATTCCACTTGGTTTATCACTATCTCCTTCCTTAACATTATCATGACTCCTCCTCCTCCTTTACCCCCTCTGTCTCTTCTCCATACATTATACCTATTATCCAAGACTATTTTGATTTCCTCATTTAGTTTTGTTTCAGCCAGGCATACAATATCTGGATTTTCTTTCTTTATGTAATCTCTTAATTCTAATTTACTTGATAAAACCCCGTCTGTGTTCGTATACATCATTTTTAGTCTCTTGATTTGCCTTTATCATTTTAGTTAAACTTGTTCCACTTTTTTCTCTTCCTTCTCGTTTATATACCATTTCCTTATCCTGTCTCCTAGAATTCTCCAAAAAAATGCCTTTTTTTCCTCTTCTGACCTTTCATTATTTTTTTCCCTTACTGCTGCTGCCAGTTCACTGTATCTCTTCCTTTCCTCCTCACTTCTATTTTTTTTATATAGATATCCTTGCAGCCTTCTGTTTCTCTAAGTTTTGTTGTTCTATATAATATTTCTTCTGTTGCTGCTTGTGATTTTAGTAATATTTTAATTGGTCTCGTTTTTCCTTCTTGATGCGGTCCCATTCTGTTTATTTCTACTTCCTCTTCCAAGTTCTGTCTATCTTCGTTGTTTAGATTCTTCAGTAGGTCTTTGACTGATTTCATTTCTTCTTTTTCTCTTTTTGGTCTATATTTTATATTTTTTTCTTTTATTCCAAATATGACTACACTCTTCTTTTTTTCTGCAATTTCTCTAACTAGATTTTCTTTTGTCTTGAGGACTCCTATCATTCTGTTTGTCATATTTTCTTCTTTTGCGTGTGTGTATTTACCTAGTTGTATTGTACAGGGTTGGAGCAGGCTCATAGTGTCCTGTCTCCATGTCTCTATTTATCCAATTTTTCCTTAAAGTTATGCACATTATGTGCTGTAACAACTTCATTATTCAGTGCATTCCACTTTTCCACTGTTCTATGTGGAAAACTATTTTCCTTTATCCTTCACACACTGCCTCATCCTGATCATCTTTACATGTCCTCTTGTCCTTCTATCTTCCTCTGTCACCAGCACCAGGTCTTCCTTGTCTATCTTTTCAATGCCATTGACTATCTTATACATAGTTATTAGGTCTCCTAATTCTCTTCTATCTTGTAAGGTTTGCAGTCCCATTTCCTTCAGCCATTCTTCATATGTTAGGTCCTTCAGCTTCGGCACCATCTTTGTAGCAATCTTCTGTATCTATTCTAATCTTCTTGTATCTTTTTTTAGAGCTTAGAGACCACACCACTGCTGCAAATTCCAGCTTTTGGATGTATCATGCTTGTGATAATTTTTTTCATTATATCTTTGTCCATGAATTGAAATGCCACTCATATATTAGTCAACATTTTATATGATAATCCAAATATCTTGCTTATGTGTTTTTTGTGGTTCAGATTTTCCTGTATGATCACTCCCAGATCTTTTTCCTCTTTAGTCTTCATTATTTGTTCCTCTCCCATCAGGTAGTTTCATACCAGTCTTCTCTTGCTCTTTCCTAGTTCCATTATGTGACATTTCATGTCTCTGAACTCCAATTTCCACTTCTTACTCCACTCATAGATTTTGTTTATATCTTCTTGTAACAGCAAACAGTCTTCCTGGGTTTTGATAACTCTCAGCAGCTTTGCATCATCAGCAAATAAATTGATATAACTGTTTACCACATTGTGAATGTCGTTTACATAAATCTGAAACTGTTTGTGTATTTACCTAGTTGTAGTTTTACAGGGCCTGGGCTTTATGCTCATGTGGCCCCGTCTCCACCATATCTACACTTATCCAATCTTACTTTAAAAGTATGCACCCTCGTTGCAGACACCACTTCTTCATTTAAACTGTTCCACGTCTCAATACATTTTTGTGGGAAACTATATTTTTTAACATCTCTCAGCCATCTCCCTTTTCTCAGTTTTTTACTATGCAATATTGTGCTTCGAATGTCATATTCTTCTCTAAGGATCAGTTTCTCATTATCCACTTGGTCCATTCCGTTGATCAATTTATAAACTTGTATCAGATCTCCTCTCTCTCTTCTTTGTTCCAGGTTTGCCAGATCCATAGCCTTTAGTCTCTCCTCATATGTCATCCCTTTAAATTATGGAACCATTCTTGTAGCCATTTTTTGTAGTCTCTCCAACTTTCTTATGTGTTTCTTTTTATGAGGAGTCCACACTACTCCTGCATATTCCAATCTGGGTCTTATTATAGTACTTATCAATTTCTTCATCATTTCTTTGTCCATGTAGTGAAATGCTATTCCAATATTCCTTACCAAATTATATGTTTCTTTAAAAATTCTATCAATATGGCTTACCGGTTGATTGTTTTCTTCCATCGTCACTCCTAAGTCCTTTTCCTTTTTTACTTTCTTTAGTTCTACTCCATCTCCCATCTTATAGATTCCCACAGTTCGTCTTTCACTCTTTCTCATTTCCATGACATGGCTTTTGTTCACATTGAATTCCATTTTCCACTTCTTACTCCATTCCCAGATCTTATTTAGGTCTTCTTGCAGTATTTCACAATCCTCCTTTTGCTTTATAACTCTGCACAGTTTCGTATCGTCCACAAACAGATTTATGTAGCTGTTCACTCCTTCTGGCATGTCGTTAATATAAATGAGGAAAAGTATTGGTGCCAATACTGACCACTGTGGCACTCCACTTTCTACTGCTCTCCACTTAGACTTCATATCTTTAACTACTGTCCTTATTTCTCTCCCCCTCAAGTAATTTTCTATCCATCTCAATGTGCTTCCTTTTAAGCCACCCTTCTCCTCTAACTTCCACATTAATATTGCATCTGGCACTTTATCAAACGCCTTTTTTAAATCCAAATAAATACAGTCAACCCATCCCTCTCTCTCTTGTACTCTCTTGTACTCTCCCATCATTATAGTTCGTTCACAGCCACCCAACATTTCTTCCAGACATGTTCCTGTATCACTTATCATTTCTTCATATTCCTGTACTGACCATGCATTTGTCTTAGGTGGTACGTACACCACTATGTAGTGCCTCTTTTTTCCTTCATTAGTTTCTGCTCTGATCTTTAGCACTTCTGCCTTTCCCATACCTTCTTTCACTTGATCCACCTTTATATCTTTTTTAACCAGCAACATCACTCCTCCTCCCATCTTACCTACTCTATTTCTTTTCCAAACATTATATTTCCTTCTCCAACCATCATCAGGTCTTCTCCTCTCTCAGTTTTGTTTCAGTAAGACCCACAATATCTGGGTTCTTGTCCCTCAAGTAATCGTTGAGTTCTAAAATCCCGATATCACTCCATTTATGTTGGAATACATTACATTCCGCTCATCGTAAGTTTCTTTAGTCCTTTCTTGCTGTACTTTTCTGGGTTATGAACCACTTCCTCAGTCTCATATCCAAGATTCTCCAGAAAAACTCTTTCTTCTCCTCTTCTGTCCTCTCTTCATTTTTTTCAAAGCCTCCTTTCTCAACTCATTTAACATTTCTCTTTCCTTTTCACCGAGATCTCTTCTCAACCAAATCTTCCTTGTTGTTTCCTGCTGGGCTAGCCTCCATGACTTCTCCACCAATTCATCTACATCCTTTTGTGACTTAAGTTTGATTCTTATTGGCCTCATACCTTCTCTTGTGAACTTTCCAATTCTATGGAAGTCCTCTATTTCTTGTACTAGGTCTTTTCCTCCTCCTGCACCACATTAATGATATTATTTATCACCTTTTTATGTTTTCTCTCTCTCCATTTTACTCGGTGTCTTATCCTCCTCCACACCAAATATCACCACACATCTCTTTTTGTCTACAGTTTCCCTCACCAATGTCTCATTTGATTTAATAACCTTCACCACTTTCTCAGCAATCTTCTCTTCTATGATCTGTTGATCTATAATTTCAGCAAGGCCCAAAGTTTTCTCCCAGACTCTTTGATTTCCTTTTCCAGACTTGCAACTTTGTAATTTACCTCCTTTCTTTCCACTTCCTGACTTTTTTCCATTCAGCCTGCTTCTCCATCACTTTTCCTAGAGATTCTCCACATTTTCAATTCACTTTAATTAGCTTAACTTCCTCTTTCAGTGCTTCATTTTCCTTCTTCATATCGGCACACTCTTTCATTACATTGTCATAACTCGTTTCCAGGCCCCATACTTTTCAAACAGTTTTCAATTTTACCTTCCAACTCCAGAATTTTCTTCACATAAGCTCTTCTCCATTATTCCTTGAAATCCTGTGAAGTCTGATTCATCTTTCGAGTTCACGGCCGCCATGTTCAGATGTAAACAAACCAGCTGATGGCTCAAACGCAGGCTACAGTTTATTTGTGTGTGTGTGTGTGTGTGTGTGTGTGTGTGTGTGTGTGTGTGTGTGTGTGTGTGTGTGTGTGTGTGTGTGTATTCACCTAGTTGTAATTTTACAGGGCCTGGGTATCATACTCGTGTGGCCGTCTCCATATCTACACACATCCAACTTTCCTTTAAAACTATGCACTCCTCGCTGACACCACCTCCTCCTCAAACCATTCCACACCTCCACACATCTTTGTGGGAAACTATATTTCTTCATATCCTTCAAGCATATTCCCTTGGCTATCATTTTACTATGCGATCTTGTAGTTCTATTTAAGTTTTCCTCTCTCAACATCATTTGCTCATTATCCACTTCATCCAGTCCATTCAACAGTTTATAAACCTGTATTAAATCTCCTCTTTCTCTTCTTTGTTCCAAGGTAAGCAAATTCATTTCTTTTAATCTCTCCTCATACGTCATTTCTGCCAATTCCGGAACCATTTTTGTTGCCATTCTCTGCAATCTCTCCACTCCAGCATATTCCAATCTTGGTCTAATTACCATACTAATTAATTTCTTCATCATATCTTTATCCATATAATGGAAGGCTAATCCAATATTTTTTATCAAATTATACGTTTCTCCAAACATCTTATCAATATGAGCCTCAAACTGCCCATGGTCTTGTATTATCACTCCCAAATCCTTTTCCTTTTCCACCTTTTTAAACACTACTTCTTCACCCATCTTATATGACCCTCTTGGCCGTCTTCCACTCTTCCCCATCTCCATCACATATGTGTGTGTGTGTGTGTGTGTGTGTGTGTGTGTGTGTGTGTGTGTGTGTGTGTGTGTGTGTGTGTGTGTATTTACCTAATTGTATTTACCTAATTGTAACATACGGGAAAAGAGCTATGCTCGTACTGTCCCGTCTCCATATCTACTAATGTCCAGCTTTTTCTTAAAATCATGAATATTCCTTGCGTTGACCACTTCCACGTCTAAACTATTCCATGCTTCCACCCTTCTATGAGGAAGCTATATTTTTCACATCTCTCCTATAAGTGGCCATTTTAGTTTTTCCCATGCCCTCTCGACATTCTTTTATTCCACATACACAGATCTTCCCTATCCATTTTTCCATGCCAATCATCACTCTGTATATTGCTATCAGGTCTCCCCTTTCTCTTCTGTTTTCCAGGGTCGGAAGTTGCATTCTTTTCAGTCTGTCTTCATAAGTCAAATCTCTTAAGTCAGGCACCATTTTTGTTGCAGCCCTCTGTACTTTCTCTAGTTTCCTTATGTGTTTCTTTAAGTTCGGAGCCCACTGTATTGTTGCATATTCAAGCCTCGGTCTTATCATTGCAGTAATTATTTTCTTCATCATTTCTTCATCTAAATATACGAACGCCACTCTTATGTTCCTCAATAAGTTCAATACTTCTCCAATTATTTTGTTTATATGTCTCTCTGGCGATAGGTCATTGGTAATTGTCACCCCAAGGTCTTTTCTTCATGACTGGTTTTATGTCTTCATTTCCTATCTTGTACATACTCCTGATTCTTCTTTCACTCTTGCCAAACTCTAATTTCTTGCATTTTGTCGTGTTGAACTCCATTTGCCATGTACAGCTCCATTTCCATATTCTGTCCAAGTCTTCCTGGAGTAGTTCGCAATCTTTGTCACATCTCACTTTTCTTAACAATTTTGCATCGTCTGCAAATAGGCTCACATAACTGGACACCCCATCCACCATGTCATTTATGTAGACCGCGAACATTACTGGTGCCAACACTGATCCCTGTGGAACTCCACTCTCCACCAAGCCCCATTCTGATGGTCTGTCCTTAATTATTGTTCTCATTTCTCTTCCTACCAAAAGTCTTCCATCCATTTTAGTAAACTGCCATGCACTCCTCCTACCATTTCAAGTTTCCAGATCAGTCTCCGGTGTGGTACCTTATCAAAGGCCTTTTTTAAATCCAGATATATTCCATCAGCCCAACCATCTCTTTCCTGTATTACATCTATCACCCTCGAATAGTAACATATCAGGTTTGTCGTGCATGAACGCCCTTTTCTAAAACCAAATTGACACTCACAAAGTATGTCATTTTCTCCAAGAAGTCTGTCCATCTATTCTTCACCACCCTCTCACACATCTTAGCTACCACACTTGTAAGTGACACTGGTCTATAGTTCAATGGGTCTCTCTTGTTACCTGATTTATAAATTGGGACAATGTTAGCTCTTTTCCAGTCTTGGGGCACTACACCTTCCCTTAATGAGGCATCAATTACTTCACAAACTTTTTCTGCCAGTTGCTCCTGCATTCTCTTAAAATCCATCCTGATACCCCATCAGGTCCCACAGCTTTTCTCACTTCTAAACTCCCCATCATATTCTTGATCTCCTCCACAGTTACTTGAAACTCCTTCATAATCCCTTTCTGTTCCATTACCAGTGGTTTGTCAAAAGCAGTCTCCTTTGTGAATACCTTCCAAAGCATCCATTCATAGCCTCTGCCATTTCCTGGGATCCTCACTGCATACTCCATTTACTTCTAAACTTTCAATACTTTCTCTATTTTTGATGTTGTTGTTCACATGTCTGTAAAAAGCCTTGGTTGGTCTTTACATTTATCAATTATATCCTTTTCTTGTTTCTTTCTTTCTTCTCTTCTAATCAACACATATTCATTTCTTGCTCTTTTGTAACTTTCCCACTGCTTAATCCGTCTTTTCCTTCTCCACCTCTTCCATGCATCCTCTTTTCTTGTTCTAGCCTTTTCACATCTATCGTTAAACCAGTCCTGCTTTCCAACTTCTCTATGTTGTCTTATTGGTACAAATTTTTCTCACCTTCTTTGTATATTTTTATAAATTCCTTCCACTTTTCATTTGCTCCTTAGCACTCTTGAATTTCATCCAATTTGTCTCTTGAAAGAATTTCTTTAGGTTTCCAAAATCTGTCTTGGCATAATTCCATCTTCCCACTTTATATTCTTCATTTCTTCTAGATTTCTCTTCATCTATCACCTTGAACTCCAAAACTGCATGATCACTCTTTGCTAAAGGGCACTCCACCCTCATCTCCTCAATGACCATTGGCTCTGTACTAAAGACCAAGTCCAGTCTTGACGATGCTCCCTCTCCTCCAAACCTAGTATCTTCTTTGACCCACTGAGTTAACACATTTTCCATTGCCAGTGTCAATAGTGTATTTCCCCATGTTGTCTCTGATCCTTCCATTGACCAGTCCTCCCAACACACCTCTTTACAATTAAAATCTCCCATCATTATAGTTCGTTCACAGCCACCCAACATTTCTTCCAGACATGTTCCTGTATCACTTATCATTTCTTCATATTCCTGTACTGACCATGCATTTGTCTTAGGTGGTACGTACACCACTATGTAGTGCCTCTTTTTCCTTCATTAGTTTCTGCTCTGATCTTTAGCACTTCTGCCTTTCCCATACCTTCTTTCACTTGATCCACCTTTATATCTTTTTAACCAGCAACATCACTCCTCCTACCTATCTTACCTACTCTATTTCTTTTTTGTGTGTGTGTGTGTGTGTGTGTGTGTGTGTGTGTGTGTGTGTGTGTGTGTGTGTGTGTGTGTGTGTGTGTGTTACCTAATTGTGTGTTTGTGTGTGTGTGTGTGTGTGTGTTTGTTGTGTGTGTGTGTGTGTGTGTGTGTGTGTGTGTGTGTGTGTGTGTGTGTGTGTGTGTGTGTGTGTGTGTGTGTGTGTGTGTGTGTGTGTGTGTCTCATACCTCACACACGCACCTCCAAGATGAGGGAGAGGCAGGCTGGGAAGAAAGTCATGAACACGATATAGTTGACCAGGATTGACATACAGGCAAAGGCACACATCTGCTCCAGCCGACTCACACCTGCAGAGAGAGATTTGGTTAGCTACTGAGGAACTGAGGAGAAGAATGGCAGAGACTCCTCACATAAAAGTAAAAATAAAATATCCTGAGAAAGAAAACTAAATACAAAAAAAACTCGTATCTTTAATTTCTATTACCAATAATTCTATTTTCTGCTAGCTCATTTAGATTAGTTTCTGTTATGCCCATGATGTCTTGCTGCTTTATCTTAATGCAATTATTAACTTCATGTAATGTTAATATTATACCATTTATGTTTGTGTATGCTACTGGGCATTTAGTGTATGTACGTGCACCATGTATGTAGTATACACATACAGGTTTTGTACAGCAGCTTTTGTTTTGGTGATTGATACACAGTTAACTGTACTTTGAGAGATGAATTGTGGTAGTGATAGCTAGTGACTGACTTTGAAAATAGTCTGTGACACTCTCACTCTCACTCTCTCTCTCTCTCTCTCTCTCTAATGCAGATTATAGCAATTAATGGTGCCTTTGGAATGTAACCCCATGTAAAATTGGTTGTTAACTCTATACCAGCCTTTGTTTGGGTGAATGGTCATTGTACCACCACACTATACGATTAACACATTCCCTGTAACCCCGTTTTTAATGACATGTACTGCCACTGTGGCTGGGTTTGAGTTAATTGTTTTTATTATGGAAATGGAATCCTTGAGGTCCAAAACCAAAGAAGTACCTCTTGTGTATGTAAAGTTTCACGTTAACAGTTCAAATGTGTCTGAGCCAAGCCTTTTCTATGCCGTCTGTGGTGAGGAGTAAATACAGTGGTGCGTCGTGATAATGGACTAATCTGACCTAACCAATTTTGGGGTGACCACCATGGCAGCTTTCTTTTTTCTCTCACGAATCCATAGTTCCTGAGTTGCTACATGGACAAATACACATTTGACATGATAAACAAGCTAAAAAGAGGCATAATAGATATCATCATAACTCATTTTTTTTGTCTACAACTTACAAAACCTGTAATTAGGTGGAGAGTGGTGACTGCTTGCCTGTGGGGATCACCAGGGGACACTCATGGTGATTTGTGGTCCTAGGCTGGTTGTACCCATGTCTTGCTGTGGTGAAATGCTAGTTATGCACTTGTTTGAATGTTGTTGGGCAAGTGAGAATATTGACATTGCCAGAGAGAGAGAGAGAGAGAGAGAGAGAGAGAGAGAGAGAGAGAGAGAGAGAGAGAGAGAGAGAGAGAGAGAGAGAGAGAGAGAGAGAGAGAGAGAGAGAGAGAGAGGGGTGGGGGGGGACTGTGCAGTGGCTGACAGATATGCACTGTGTAGACGACAAACAGATGCAAACTGAAACTCTCCTTCACTTGATTTTTGTCTTCATTTACCAGTCTTTGGAGGTCTACAATTTCATTTCTTTATTCTTTTGACTGAAAGTAATTAAGTATTAAGTGAACAAGCTTTTCTTCTTGTAAATGACATAATGAGCAAAGTGTTTCATTAGCACGGTAGTATTGGCAGTGGCAAAAGCATTACAATGTAAACAAAACACAGCCAACTGATCATGCTATCTCTCTCTCTCTCTCTCTCTCTAAGAAGTACTTCTTCACGTTGCATATTGCCTTAGATTGGCTGTGCGGGTGGCTATATGGCAGGTATGCATAAGATTGCATTGTGGGGCCCTGTGAGGTATAGGATTTGACAGTGTAGCACTGTAAAATGCAATGTTTAGGATGGGGGAATACTTTTCTATAGAGAACACACCATAATTTTTACCTCAGTGGCAATGTTGTACAAAAGTAAGAAGGATTTCCGAAGTAATTTCAGAAACACATTAAGAGAGAGAGATAGAAAGACAGAGACAGGATAAGGAGGTGGAATGGCGTTAAGAGATAAGTGATCTATGGGGAGGTGGCAATAGTGTGGATGTAGTCTACTCTGATACTGACAATCCCTTGTCTTCCTCTCCTCCTTTGTCACATCAGCAATGTTTTTTTAAGCATTAATTAAATGCTTATTAAAGATGCCACTGGACCACATGGGAATTGGAAGCTATATTTTTTATCTAGCTATTCTTGATAAAACAATTTTTTATTATTGTACACTTCTTGAATATAATAGTGAACTCTTCTATTTCAACATTGAGTGTAGAATAAGACAAATTAAACCATTTAATCATAAGAATTTGTTTTTGCATTACTTAAAGAGAATAAACTACCCAAAAAGGAAGAGGGGTGTTTAAGGCTCTCACACACAAACCACTCTCAGTAATGAATGATTTACAGTAACAGAAAACCTCTTACCCCCGAAGTGTCTGTTATCGTGAGGCACCACTGTACTAGCCGATGATGTTCACATATCAGTCACCATTTATCTTTTACTTCAACCAAGATGAAATACACTGATGTGGTGCTGCCACTACCATGAAATACAACAGATTGAGTGATGTGAGAATGGTGCAGGTGGCGTGGGTGGTGAGTCATAAGGCAAGCCATGTTCGAGGGCATGCACTTACACAAAGCAAAGGTATGACTCTGTCAAAATTTGAACACTCAGTAAAGCATTGGGAATATTCTATGAATATTTTAATCTGTTGATGCATAATGTGCATTGCCTGCAGTTTTGAGCATTTTTTTAGTATTTTACATCACTCTCAGAGGACATGTTAAGGCAATGACCCCTCCAACCACATGGAGTAAGGGTAATATATGAGTCCATTACAGTAAGTACAAAAATTATCTACAGCAAGTCCTCGTTATACGGTACTTCTTTATCCGGTAAATTCACAGTTACGGTATTTGGAAATTACTATCCTTGATTCGATATACAGTAAGAAAAATTCACAGATATGGTATCCGCTCATGTCATCCGAGAGGGCCGAGTGCGGGGGAAGCAGGGGTGATGACGTCATCCACGCCACTCACAGTACTGACTTTAACTTGACCACCCTTGGAGTCTGTTATCTCCTCCCCTCCCCCCTTTTTTTTAAACTGCATTACATATTACTTACATGCATTACTAATTAGATGAATAAATGGAATATTAAAGGGTCTATTGTAAGCACAAATATATTCATAATAATTATGGCAAACAGTAGTCATAATACAAAGAAAAATTAAGTTCACACCATTCATAATGTTATCATAGATATTCAATATTTGTTATTGAATATAATCCACTTAATCATAACATAAACAACAAAGGAAAACAGGTAATATAGTCCTAGTGAAAAATTAAACTACATATCATTCATGTGGTCAGTTTCATTAGCTTTCTGTTTTGATCTTTGCATACCTCATGTTTTTTTCTTATTTGTCTTAATGTTATTATTTAGATTCCTAATTCTAAAGTTTGAAGAGCACTCCAGCTAGCCCAATGTCCACAAGCGATATGTAAACAACAGGAAACCTCAAGCGTCAGGCCAAAGTGCCCGAACGTCCCGCCAAAAGTCAGCTTATCAGTGAGCACTGAGCTGGGGTGGCGCAGGAAGTGATGTGGGCGACGTCACAACAACAATCAGTCTCTTCCCGTGTTTCCCACTCAAGTGAAATCTTTACATGTGTTTTTTGTGGATATTATCACGATGCACAGTGATGCACCCATAATGGCCCAAAACTTTATATATTTTATTTTTCTTTATATGACTATTTCCATGTATTTTTATTTTTGAAGGGGTGATTTTTGACGTGCTGGAACGCATTCCCTATTATTACATGTTATAATGGGTTCGGTATACAGTAATTTTGATTTGCGATAAGGTTTTCAGGAACGGATATGTACTGTATAATGAAGACTTACTATATATCTTAATCTTATTGCTTTATCCTTGTGTAAATTTTATTTATGTAACATGTCTTATGACTATAGGCAATAATGTCCACTATCGCGCATATTTAAAAAGCTGCACACATTTCCATGTCACTTACAAAATTACCGCTAAAGCACATTCATCATTCAAAAACCTCCACGTTATAATATTTCCCCAATCTATCCATTCATAATGAGGCACTGCATTTGATGGCATATAGGATGCACCTTTTTCCAGTACAGGTAACCCCCATTTAACGAAGGTTCACACAACGAAATTTCACTACAATGAAGGTTTCGTTTTACTACCATCTGCTCGTTTAACGAACATCAAACTCGCTTTAACAAAGTTTTATCCAGGTAATTTTTTCCAGATTTGAAAGCCCCACTGTATCATGCAAGCTGACAGGCTTTTGAATACATCAGGAGCTGCTGGTACTAAGGCCTGCCTCAGGAGAAATCTTGAGACACCTGTAGAATAAAGATCAAGATCAAGCCTCTCGTGGACAACACAGGCGCTGCCGATACAAATGCCTGACTCAGAAGAAATTCTGCGTCACCTGTAGCATCAAGATCAAGATCACGCGCACCACTCACTCCCCAGTCAAAACATAACAGCGTCACCAGCAGCTCATCTTCCCTAGTTCAACTTACCACCAAAACGCCCTGCAATGTGGCCATACGTTCCTAAGAAGACCAGGAAGTGTCTTACTCTCGAAGTGAAGCTGGGTATTATTCACAGAGAAGAGAGAAGCCAGAAAACTAATAACATTACTTGCCACCATCTTGACTCCATCTACTGTCTACTATTTTCAAGTCAGCAGACTCTATTAAGAAGGCTGGTGAGACCGTATCTTCCTTGAAAGCTAAAATAACCACCTGAACTCGTGACTCTACAATGGATAAAATGGAAAGCCTTGTGGAAATGTGGTACATAAGTTTTGTATGCAGTACAGTGATGCGCACTTTGTTTACATTCCACAGGTTGCCGGTTAGTGTATTTCCCGTTTCACTCTGCCTCCCTCCATAAAGTTAAGATCATCAACATTATAAAGTTACGTACATACATACATTAGTGTACATTATAATGACTTAAATTACCTAAATGTTTAACTTCATAATTTTTACTTTCATTAAACCTTTTACTGTACTATGATGCACTCTCGCTTTGCTTACTCTCAATGGAAGTTCAAATCAGGGGTTAAACTTATTATAATTGGTTCGCTTAACGAAGTTTCGCTTAACAAAGTGTTTTATAGGAACGTAACCCCTTCGTTAAGCAGGGGTTGCCTGAATGCATCATTATTTTATTGCTGGTATTATTGTCACTTTAAAAACTAATGATCTTAAAAACTAAAGTAATCTAACCTGTGAGGCTGTGATGCATGTTTATAAGCTGATTGCCATTCTGACTCAATACCATCTAGCGGTGAAAGTAACACCAATCATAACAAAACACATCAACACCATCACCGTTATGAACTTATGGCAACAGGTGGAAAAAGACTTGGCTACACAATCTCCAGCAAACTACAAGTGATAGATTATGCCAAGGAATATGGCAATAGAGCAGCAGCAAGGGCTTTTTGCCAACACCTACAGAAAAACTGGTAAGTGTCTTTCCAATACAATATATTCCTATGCGTCTGGAATTTACAATCAAGCAATTGGCGGCTCGTCTCCGGCTGCGTACAGGAAGAAAGAAAATACCTATGGTATTACAGGGCCCGGGTAACTCTAAGTTTTGTGTCCGTAAATGTCCTACTGTCTCTTAGTGTTGAAAGTGAGTGATATGGAGAGTGATCCATGAGAGGGGAGTGTGGACGGTGATCGCTCTGGCCGTAATCAGCTGACAACAACAAAAATGGCATCCACGCAAACTAGAGACTTCGAAGGTTTTATTACTACGCCAAAAGAACTGCAGAAACTTGACTTGGATGCAAGAATCCAGGCGCTGGAGAGTAAGTTCCTAAGCATTTTGTCAATAGAAGAAAACTGGATAGAGTTCTAGCCGAGAATGATTCATTTAAAAAAGAGATCTACTTGTTAACGCTAGAGAATAAAGAGCTGTTGAAAGAAAAAGTAGAGATGGAGAAAGAAAACCAACAACTAAGGAAACTATGCGAAGAAATGAAGGCTAAACTCATGGAAATGGAGATAAAAATATCCGAAGGGGACTTGAAGAAAGAGGAATGTCTTAATCTAATTGATACCAGGATGAAGGAAGTGAATCATGAACATCAGGAGGTACAAAGGTCATTTAGGGAGATAGTAAAAAAGCAGGAAGAGGAAAATAAAGGGATTACGCAGAGGGAAATGGTAAAGGCACTAAAGGAAAATGAGTATGTGGTGAGAGATATCGCTGAAAAGAAAAAATGTGTGATCATAATAGGATTGCGGGAGGAAACTAACAGGAACTGGTAGGACAGGAGGGATAAGGAAAATGACAAGATTAAGTCTTTACTGAACAAGATCTCTGTGGAAGAAGAAGACCTATATGCTGAGGTAGAAGAAAGTGTGAGATTGGGAGCTTTTGAGGAAGGCAAGAATAGACCATTAAAATTGAAATTAAAGTCTCAGGTGGCAGCGGAGGCCTTGTTTAGGAGGGCTTGGAAACTTAAGGACTCTGAGGAAACCAAAACAATTTACATAAGAAGAAATATGTCACAAGATGAGAGAATGAAGATGAAGGAGCTAGTATCTGAAGTGAAGGAAAGGAGAGTCTGGAATGACGAAAGAACAGAGGAGGAAAAGATCAAGTTTTTTTGGAGGATGAGAAATGGGAGGCTAAAGAAGTGGTGGATAAAACAGACGGAATAGGCATTACATGGAAGAACGAGACTAGGAATGGAATAAAAGTGACTTACACGAACATAGATGGATTTCTGTCTAAGAGGCTAGAATGTATGGATTACCTAAGAAATAACGAACCGGACATAATGTGTGTAGTGGAAACAAAGCTAAGGCCCGAAATAAAGCTAGACTGGTTTGTTGTAAAACACTACAAAGTATGGAGAAATGATAGAAAAATAAAGGAGGTGGTGGTATAATGGTTCTTACTAAGGAAGATCTGATAGTGAAGGAGGTGAACTATAGTAAGAGAAATGAGGAAGTGATAAGTATGCTTATAACAGATGGCAAGAGGGACATTAATATTATAACAGTATACATACCACCCAGAACCAGTGCTTGGGAATATGAACAGTACCAAATGGTGATGAGAAATACTCTAGACAGAATGAAGCAAGAACTCATCAGAAAGGATAGAGTGATGATAGTTGGAGACTTTAATTGCAAAGAAATAGTGTGGGAAGACTACGAAGTGGTGAAAAGTGGTGAGTGGGCAGAAGAATTGTTAAAGGTAGCAACAAATAACTTGATGACACAGTGGGTGAGATCACCAACAAGGTGCAGGGGACAAGATGTTGCAGCAAGGTTGGATTTGGTATTTACCAGGGCATCTCTAAAAGAGGAAATTGAACATGAAAGTCCCTTGGGGAAAAGCGATCATGATGTCCTAAGCTTTGAGCTGGATACAGAATTAAGCACGAACAAGATTGTGGAACGCAGGAGGAAAAATTAAATTATACTAGGGCAAATTATAACCATATAAGGGAGTTCTTTAATGAAATTGACTGGTCCGTGGTATACCAGGAAAGGGATATGCAATTGAAATACGATAAATTTATGGATTTGTATAACTCTGCTGTGAAAAAGTTTGTGCCATATTACAGAAAGAGGACTTTAAATAATAAACAGTGGTTTAATAGAAATTGTGAAGAAGCAAAAAGAACAAAGAAAAGGCATGGAAGAAACTTAAGAAAACAGTGATGTATTATCAAGAGAAGGCTACAAAACAGCAAGGAATAGATATGTTGAAGTAAGGAGAACAGCACAGAAGGAATATGAACAGAGGGTGGTGGAAAACTGTGATAGTGACCCAAAATGTTTTACAAATTCATAAATGGAAAACTAAATAAAGGAGGCAATAGAAAAGGTAAAAACGGGAAGAAGTATATGAAGATGCTGGAGAGATAGCTGAAATTTTGAACGACAACTTTTGCAAAGTGTTTACAAAGGAGGAGCATTTTATGGGAGGAAGGCCTACGGAAATAAAGCAAATGCAGGACATCATGGTTACTAAGGAAGATGTAAGGAAAATTATAAGCAATCTGGATATTAATAAATCAATGGGGCCTGATGGCATATCTGGGAGGTTGCTAAAAGAATGTAAGGATCAATTGTTGAACCCCATATTTGATATTGTGGAAACCTCCATACGAACAGGATTAGTCCCGAAAGAGTGGAAAAGAGCTGACATTGTGCCTATATATAAGAATGGTAGTAGAATGGAACCGCTAAATTATAGACCAGTATCGTTGACTAGTATATTGTGCAAGGTATGTGAAGAAGTAATTAAAGCTAAGTGGAGTGAGTATCTAGAAAGTGAAAACATTCTGAGTGAAAGGCAGTTTGGTTTCAGAAAAGGAAGATCGTGTATCCAATTTATTATGTTTTTATTCAAGAGTGACTGACATACTACAACATAGAGAGGGATGGGTGGATGCTATCTACCTGGACTTGAGAAAGGCCTTTGATAAAGTACCACACAATAGACTGATGTGGAAACTAAAGATGATTGGAGGAGTAAATGATAAACTAGCAAAATGGATGGAAAATTACTTAATGGGAAGAGAAATGAGAACAGTGGTGAGAGGAAGGAAGTCCGAGTGGAAGAAGGTAACCAGTGGAGTTCCACAAGGGTCAGTGCTTGGTCCCATCATGTTTTTGATTTATGTTAATGATATGCCAGTAGGAATTGACAGTTACATGAACATGTTTGCAGACGATACTAAAATTATGAGGAGAGTAAAGAATGTGGAAGATTGTAACAAGTTACAGGAAGATCTTGATAAAATATATGAGTGGAGTAAAGAGTGGCAGATGGAATTTAATATAGACAAGACCCATGTTATGAAAATGGGAAGAAGTAGATACAGACCAAACTGGGATTACAGGCTGGGTGATGAGAAAATTAAAGAGACCAATGAGGAGAAAGACTTAGGAGTAACTGCAAAACACTTTGTCACCGGAGAAACACATTAACAAGATTTTTTGGAAAACATACAACATGCTTCAAAATATTGGCCTTGCATTCCACTACCTAGATGAAGGAATGATGAAGAAGATATTATGTACCTTAATAAGACCCCAGTTAGAATATGCAGCATGTGTCTGGTCACCGCATATGAAGAAAAATGTGAAGAAGGTAGAAAGGGTACAAAGGCTGGCAACAAGGATGGTACCAGGACTCAGGGAGTTAGACTATGAGGAAAGACTGAGGAAGCTGGGGCTGACCACATTAGAAGAGAGAAGAACAAGAGGAGACATGATAACTATGTATAAATTGGTGAACAAGATTGACATACTGGATAGAGAGTTGATAAAGGTGACCACAAGTAATTATCTCCGAGGACATGGAAAAAAGCTAATAAAGGACATCTGTCTAAATGATGTGAGAAAATACAGTTTCCCGCATCGTAGCATTGATAAGTGGAATAAACTGAGCAGTCATGTCGTTGACGCGGTGTGTGTCAATCAGATGAAAGAGAGATATGACAGGAATGGACAAGGAGACAGGACACAGAGAGCTTAGTTCGGGCCCTGTAATACACAAATAGGTAAATACACATATCAAGTCTAAGATCATTCCTAAAGATACTTAGCTACTCAAGGTAGATTCAATGGCATATCAAAAATCTTAATTCCCATTTTAGTTTAGAAAGCTACAGTTACTTTCACCACATCACTGAAAGAACAAAAATACTCTTCAGTCTCAATACTACTTTCATAAAGTGAGTCATTCATCCAATTCTCCATTGCAAGAGTTCATCCATGTTCTAAATCTTTCATCCCATTTCTGGTAAACTCTGGAACTCCCTGTCTGATGCTGCATTTTCCCCTTCCTATGACTTCAACTAATTTAATAGGAAAGTTTCATGACACTACTTACTCCCTAGCTTTTTGTTACCTCATCCATACACTTCATCTACTGTTACACTGCTAGACTGTCACTACTTTACACAGCCCACACGTTCTTTTCTTCTTCTCCTTCTCCTTTCACCATTTCCTTAAGTTAGAGCTTGGCATCATGTACAACTCTCCATTTGTTTGTCTTTTGCATCTTCCACTATGACTCCCATCCTTTGCAGTTATACTGCAATTCCATCCCTCAATCTCACTGCCTATCTTCTCCTTATTCTTCTTGCTTCAACTAATGTTCTCCATATTCTTTTAATTGGTTTCTGGTCTTTCCTTCTTACTAAGTAACAAATCATCTATTTTTTTTTGTATTATCACTTTCATTATGCATTCCACTTCTACTCTTCTCACTTCTTCATTTCATAGGCATTCTCAGTGATACATGCACTATCCAACTCAACATTCGCATCAAAATATGACCAGCACAGCCCACCTATTCCTGCCACCATGAAATTACCTGAGAGAGTGCCAGCACCAATGACCAGTGCCTCCACGATGGTGTCCAGGGTGAGGGAGGGGCCAAGGCGTGCCATTCCATAGGCAATGTTAGTGCACACTTCTGTCTGACTTGAGGAGGAGAGGGCAAACTGGGCCAGCAGACTGGTGCGACTCAGGTCCACCAGTAGCAACAAGAAGAACAAGGCATCTCTGGGGGACAAACACACATCAATACTGCTACTTGTTGCAATGTAAGATTTTTCTGAAGTCAAAATCAGTGTTTCTAAGCACCCTTTCAAGTGGTTTAGAAAAACTCATGTACCCTCACACATAGGACAATTAATTACAAAATATTCACAAGAATATTTGATATTTTCCCAAGTTTTAAGGATGAAATTCACATACCATCCCATCTTGAACAATTAATTACAAAATATTCACATGAATAATTTATATTTTCTCAAGTTTTAAGAGTGAAAAAAAATACACAAACATATTGTCTCCCTAAATTTGATATAAAAACATGGCCACTCAGTCATATGGAAGAGGCAGTAGAAACCAGCCAAAATGACAATTACTTCCAGTGAGGTCTAAAGCACTGGATCAGAGGTGCTGTAAACTTCTCATTAAAGCCAGTGTGACCTTACTCAATATTTCTCTTTGTGGCTCACAACACAAAAGAACTGTCACAGCCAGCCCTGTAAAAACAAGTCTCTTCCTTCACACAAAACTACATACATCTAGCTACACACATATCCTTCACTCAAAATCTGAAATGAAATATGGTGACTCCTACACCAGCCTCAGAGTCCCCTTCTAGGGAGAAACCCATAAATGTCCAGAGATCAGAATGTTCTTTATCAATCACAACTGTCTTGATAGACCCTTCAACTTTTTTTTCATTTACTTTTGCAACATTCTAAGACTTATATCTAATTTTTAATGCATAGAACATGACCTCTCGTGTACTAAACCTCATCTTTTCCTCACCAAAGCACAGGTGTCTGAGCCAACTGACAGTAAATCCTTTTCTGTTCACTCCTACTGTTTTTATCTTTATTTCAATTGAAAGTTGGATGTTGCATTATGTTCACCAACCTTAACTTGCTCTCATGCCCATGTTCTTGAATCTTCCTAGTTTTCTACCATCTGGCTACAACTAGAGTCTCTCTAACTAAATTCATCAGTCTTGTATACCTGTCACCTAACTCCTCTGACTATAAAAATTCTTTGACTACCTAACTTCCAAAGTGGAGCATATACAGACTGACTCTTTCCTATTGCAGATTTCCATTCTTGGAGACTTCAAAGTTCACTACCAGCTTTGGCTTAGCTCTCCCTTTACATACCATCCTGGTGAACTTGCCTTTAACTTTGATATCTTCCATACTGAACATTCTCAGACCTTTTCCTAACCTTTAATCATAGGGTTCTCAACCTTTTCCTTGTTAAGAACCCCCTGAGCTATAAAACCATCTACCTGAAGCTCCTGTAACCTGTCATTGAATAGAATGTTAATTTAATGACTGATCCTAACTCAATAAGCAATGGTATACTGAAAAGGATATTATTAGATCAGGTATCTAAGTACCCCTGGAAATCTTCCTGTGAAACCCAGGGGGATTTTCCAAACCACAGGTTGAGAACCCTGCTTTAACCCTTCTGCTTATCCTGTTATCCTATTTTCTCCATTGAGCTCCTCTGATCATAGTGTCATATCTGCATCTTATCCTACCTCTCCAATCACTGTTCAGGATTGCAAATGCAGAGATGCTTCTAGCCTTTTGCCTCTGCAACTGTGGATTTCAGAGACTGTTATAATTTTTCTGGAATATCTCAGCAAGTATCTGTTTGATCACTATGATACTTTGCCACACTTAGTTTCACACCCCCACTAATATTTGTTAGCATAATGCATTATCAGATGGTGTAAATAAGGCACATACTCTTGAAACTTAAGGAAAATAGAATTATTTGCTGAAGATGCAAAGCTACTAAGAGTTATCAAAACTCAGGAGGACTGTTTGCTGTTACAGGATCTACGAGTGGAGAAAGAAGTGGAAATTGCAGGTCTATGTCAAGAAAGACCAGTATGGGACTATTTGATGGGAGAGGAACAAATAATGAAGACTAAAGAGAAAAAAGATCTGGGAGTGATTATACAGGAAAATCTGAAACCTGAAAAACATATAAGTAAGATATTTGGTATATCATATAAGAATGGCATTTCAATTCATGGAAAAAGATATGATGAAAAAAATTATCACAAGCATGATACGTCTAAAGCTAGAATATGTAGCTGTGGTGTGGTCTCCGAGCTCTATAAAAGATATAAGATTAGAACGGATACAGAAGATTGCTACAAAGATGGTAACAGAACTAAAGGACCTAACATATGAAGAGTGACTGAAGGAAATGGGACTACTAACCTTACAAGATAGAAGAGAATAAAGAAATCTAATAACAATGTACAAGATAGTCAATGGCATTGAAAAGCTAGACAAGGAAGACCTAGTGCTGTTGACAGAAGATGGAAGGGCAAGAGGTCATGACGTAAAGAAAATCAGGATGAGGCAGTGTGTGAAGGATATTGGAAAATACAGTTTTCCACAGAGAATGGTGGAGAAGTGGAATGCACTGAATAATTAAGTTGTTACAGCACATAATGTGCATAACTTTATAGAAAATTTGAATAAATGGAGACATGGAGACAGGACAGTATGAGCTCTGCTCAAACCTTGTATAATACAACTACGTAAATACAACTAGGTAAAAACACACACACAGGTAACAAGAGAGATCCATTGAACTATAGACCGGTGTCACTCACAAGTGTGGTGGCTAAGATGTGTGAGAGGGTGGTGAAGAATAGATGGACAGATTTTTTTGGAGAAGAATGACACACTTTGTGATTGTCAATTTGGTTTTAGAAGAGGGCGTTCATGTACGACAAACCTGATATGTTACTATTCGAGGGTGATAGATGTAATACAAGAAAGAGATGGTTGGGCTGATGGAATATATCTGGATTTAAAAAAGGCTTTTGATAAGGCACCACACCGCAGACTGATCTGGAAACTTGAAACGGTAGGAGGAGTGTATGCCAGTTTGCTAAAATGGATGGAAGACTTTTTGGTGGGAAGAGAAATGAGAACAATAATAATTAAGGACAGACCATCAGAGTGGGGCTTGGTGGAGAGTGGAGTGCCACAGGGATTGGTGTTGGCACCAGTAATGTTTGCAGTCTATATAAATGACATGGTGGATGGGGTGTCCAGTTATGTGAGCCTATTTGCAGACGATGCAAAATTGTTAAGGAAAGTGAGATGTGCCAAAGATTGCGAATTACTTCAGGAAGACTTGGACAGAATATGGAAATGGAGCTGTACATGGCAAATGGAGTTCAACACGACATAATGCAAGAAATTAGAGTTTGGCAAGAGTGAAAGAAAAATCAGGGGTATGTACAAGATAGGAAATGAAGACATAAAAACCAGTAATGAAGAAAAAGATCTCGGGGTGACAATTACCAATGACCTATCGCCAGAGAGAGACATATAAACAAAATAATTGGAGAAGTATTGAACTTATTGAGGAACATAAGAGTGGCGTCAGATATTTAGATGAGGAAATGATGAAGAAAATAATTACTGCAATGATAAGACCGAGGCTTGAATATGCAACAATACAGTGGGCTCTGAACTTGAAGAAACACATAAGAAAGTTGGAGAAAGTACAGAGGGCTGCGACAAAAATGGTGCCTGACTTGAGAGATTTGACTTATGAGGACAGACTGAACAGGATGCAACTTCCGACCCTGGAAAACAGAAGAGAGAGGGGAGACCTGATAGCGATATACAGAGTGATGAATGGCATGGAAAAAATGAACAGGGAAGATCTGTGTATGTGGAATGAAAGAGTGTCGAGAGGGCATGGGAAAAAAACTAAAGATGGCCACTTATAGGAGAGATATGAAAAAATATAGCTTCCCTCATAGAAGTGTGGAAGCGTGGAATAGTTTGGATGTGGAAGTGGTCAACGCAAGGAATGTTCATGATTTTAAGAAAAAGTTGGTCATTAGTAGATATGGAGACGGGACAGTATGAGCGTAGCTCCTTTCCCGTATGTTACAATTAGGTAAATACACACACACACACACACACAGAGAGAGAGAGAGAGAGAGAGAGAGAGAGAGAGAGAGAGAGAGAGAGAGAGAGAGAGAGAGAGAGAGAGAGAGAGAGAGAGAGAGAGAGAGAGAGAGAGAGAGAGAGAGACTGACTAGAGGTACAGCTGAAGAGTAAAGGACTCACTTGAGGTCTGACACATCACTGTCCAGGAGCTTGATGACAGAGCAGCTGAACACAAAGCTGGAGAACACCACCACTAGCCCTGCCACTCCTGCAATGGCACACCTCTGTTAGTTAGTTAGTTAGTGTGTGTGTGTGTGTGTGTGTGTGTGTGTGTGTGTGTGTGTGTGTGTGTGTGTGTGTGTGTGTGTGTGTGTGTGTGTGTGTGTGTGTGTGTGTGTGTGTGTGTGTGTGTGTGTGTGTGTGTGTGTGTGTGTGTGTGTAAGTGAATAGGTGAGCAGAAATTTCCTATATATTTTGACATTCCAACAAAAGTCAGAGTTTATATTTAAGTGAGGTATGTTTATTATTACATTTATAACTTTGACTTCTAGCAAGACAAGGCATCCTTCACATAACTATTAACTTCATCATCATGGAACAACAGACACTAGACTTCAAGTACCTGTCAGAAATCTATCAATGTATTTATATACCTGGCTAGCTATCCCACACTGGGTGGTTTAGACAAGGCACCACTCACTCACATCCATCACTCATTCACTTGGACCCCATCAGTCTGTGATGGAGAGAGATAATTTCATTGCCCACCCTACTACACCCTGTCAAACATACCCAGGAAAAATATGGGTTCATGGTAAACCAACTTACATGATAATGTGGGGGAATATGAGAGAATTTTTCACACTTCTGCATGCATAAAACATTCAAATGTTGGGAAATAAGAGAAGGTGCAAGAACACAATCATGTCTGAAACAAACCTATTTTCACTAGTCACCCATATCCATAAATTTGTGAAATCCCTTTCTAACCTATATCTTTCTAAGTAATGTGTATCTAAAAGTTCCAACCTCCTTTTATAAGGAATACTCCTCATCCCCTATTCATGATGTATGTTGCATGAGTAAACACAAAGTCACACTTCAAACAATGACATGACAACTATCAGGGATAGGCTTGCCAGTGACAAGGTACACATCTGGAAAGCTATTAATTGGAAAGGATTGTACCATACTAAGTCAAACTATAAACATAACAACAACTGCAAGACAACAAGTAGACAATGTTCATGAGAGTCATGTGAACCTTACAGGGTGATGTGAGATAATATTGAACAAGGGGATGGAATGCACAACTGCCATTAAAAAGAGAGAATTTACAGCAGAGCTGTGTTGACAACAATGCAAGTGGACATGAGGATGATGAAAAAGATGTCTGCTTTTGTTTCTGATGTTCTGTTTCTATATGAGGCAGTACATTCAATTGGAAGCAATGCTGGAGTAAGTAAGGATGGGAGGAGGGGAGCAAGAGTTGTGGTGGTGAGCACGCACACATACTCACTCACTCACTCACATGTGCACGCGCACACGCACACAGAGAGCTTAGCTCGGGCCCTGTAATACACAAATAGGTAAATACACAAACACACACACACACAAACACACACACACACACCCGGTAGCTCAGTGGTTAGAGCACTGCCTTCACAAGCTAGAGGACCGGGGTTCGATTCCCCGGCCAGGTGGAGATATTTGGGTGTGTCTCCTTTCACGTGTAGCCCCTGTTCACCTAGCAGTGAGTAGGTACGGGATGTAAATCAAGGAGTTGTGACCTTGTCGTCTCGGTGTGTGGTGTGTGCCTGGTCTCAGGCCTATCCAAAGATCGGAAATAATGAGCTCTGAGCTCGTTCCGTAGGGTAACGTCTGGCTGTCTCGTCAGAGACTGCAGCAGATCAAACAGTGAAAACACACACACACACACACACACACACAGCATTTTATGGGAGGAAGGCCTACGGAAATAAAGCAAATGCAGGACATCATGGTTACTAAGGAAGATGTAAGGAAAATTATACGCAATCTGGATATTAATAAATCAATGGGACCTGATGGCATATCTGGGAGGTTGCTAAATGAATGTAAGGATCAATTGTTGAACCCCGTATTTGATATTGTGGAAACCTCCATATGAACAGGATTAGTCCCGAAAGAGTGGAAAAGAGCTGACATTGTGCCTATATATAAGAATGGTAGTAGAATGGAACCGTTAAATTATAGACCAGTATCGTTGACTAGTATATTGTGCAAGGTATGTGAAGAAGTAATTAAAGCTAAGTGGAGTGAGTATCTAGAAAGTGAAAACATTCTGAGTGAAAGGCAGTTTGGTTTCAGAAAAGGAAGATCGTGCATATCCATTTTATTATGTTTTTATTCAAGAGCAACTGACATACTACAACATAGAGAGGGATGGGTGGATGCTATCTACCTGGACTTGAGAAAGGCCTTTGATAAAGTACCACACAATAGACTGATGTGGAAAATTACTTAATGGGAAGAGAAATGAGAACAGTGGTGAGAGGAAGGAAGTCCGAGTGGAAGAAGGTAACCAGTGGAGTTCCACAAGGGTCAGTGCTTGGTCCCAGCATGTTTTTGATTTATGTTAATGATATGCCAGTAGGAATTGACAGTTACATAAACATGTTTGTGGACGATACTAAAATTATGAGGAGAGTAAAGAATGTGGAAGATTGTAACAAGTTACAGGAAGATCTTGATAAAATATATGAGTGGAGTAAGGAGTGGCAGATGGAATTTAATATAGACAAGACCCATGTTATGAAAATGGGAAGAAGTAGATACAGACCAAACAGGGATTACAGGCTGGGTGATGAGAAAATTAAAGTGACCAATGAGGAGAAAGACTTAGGAGTAACTGCAAAACACTTTGTCACCGGAGAAACACATTAACAAGATTTTTTGGAAAACATACAACATGCTTCAAAATATTGGCCTTGCATTCCACTACCTAGATGAAGGAATGATGAAGAAGATATTATGTACCTTAATAAGACCCCAGTTAGAATATGCAGCATGTGTCTGGTCACCGCATATGAAGAAAAATGTGAAGAAGGTGGAAAGGGTACAGAGGCTGGCAACAAGGATGGTACCAGGACTCAGGGAGTTAGACTATGAGGAAAGACTGAGGAAGCTGGGGCTGACCACATTAGAAGAGAGAAGAACAAGAGGAGACATGATAACTATGTATAAATTAGTGAACAAGATTGACATACTGGACAGAGTTGATAAAGGTGACCACAAGTAATCATCTCCGAGAACATGGAAAAAAGCTAATAAAGGACATCTGTCTAAATGACGTGAGAAAATACAGTTTCCCGCATCGTAGCATTGATAAGTGGAATAAACTGAGCAGTCATGTCGTTGACGCGGTGTGTGTCAATCAGATGAAAGAGAGATATGACAGGAATGGACAAGGAGACAGGTCACAGAGAGCTTAGCTCAGGCCCTGTAATACACAAATAGGTAAATACAAATAGGTAAATACACACAACTCAAACTCAAAAAGCAGAGAAATGAAAGCAACAGACAACAGTATAAAGATGTGAGAAATTAATATATTAGAGTAAGGAGAGAGAAAGAAAGAAACTTTGAGAAAGATGTGGTGTGAAAAAGCAAAGATGAATCCAAGCTTTTCTACAAATTTATAAATGGTAAGATGAAGACTAGGGAAACAATAGAAAAGAGTGAAAGACAACCTGTGGGAATCTATAAGATGGGAGATGGAGTAGAACTGGAGAAAGTAAAAAAGGAAAAGGATTTAGGAGTGATGATGGAAGAAAACAATCAACCGATAAGCCATATTGATAGAATTTTTAGGCAAACATATAATTTGCTAAGGAATATTGGAATAGCATTTCACTACATGGACACAGAAATGATGAAGAAATTGATAAGTACTATAATAAGACCCAGATTGGAATATGCAGGAGTAGTGTGGACCCCTCATAACAAGAAACACATAAGGAAGATGGAGAGACTACAAAAAATGGCTACAAGAATGGTTCCAGAATTTGAAGGGATGACATATAAGGAGAGACTAAAGGCTATGGATCTACCAACCCTGGAACAAAGAAGGGAGAGAGGAGATCTGATACAAGTTTATAAATTGATCAATAGAATGGACCAAGTGGATAATGAGAAACTGATCCTGAGAGAAGAATATGAGATTCGAAGCACAAGATCACATAGTAAAAAGCTGAGAAAAGGAAGATGTCTGAGAGATGTTAAAAAATATAGTTTCCCGCAAAGATGTATTGAGACATGGAACAGTTTAAATGAAGAAGTATGTAGTGTCTGCAACAAGTGTGCATACTTTTAAAGTAAGATTGGATAAGTGTTGATATGGAAACGGGGCCACATGAACATAAAGCCCAGGCCCTGTAAAACTACAACTAGGTAAATACACAGCTTGGAAGAAACTCAAAAAGTAGAGAAATGAAAGCAACAGACAACAGTATAAGGATGTGAGAAATGAATATATTAGAGTAAGGAGAGAGGAAGAAAGAAACTTTGAGAAAGATGTGGTGTGAAAAAGCAAAGATGAATGCAAGCTTTTCTACAGATTTATGAATGGTAAGATGAAGACTAGGGAATTAATAGAAAAAATAATTAAAGGAGGGAAGACATACCAAACATCAAAGGAAATGAGTGAAATAATTAATGAGAGCTTCAGATCTGTACTCAATGAAGAAAAGGATTTTGCAGAACCAAATAGGACATTGCATTGCCAAGGATTCCAGGAAATCATAATGCACAAAGAAGATATTGGAAGACTACTAGATACGTAATTTGGATGTCAGAAAAGCAATGGGGCCAGATGATGTGTCAGGCTGGGGGCTAAAAAAAGAATGTAAAGAGCAGTTATTAGATCCAATTTGGGAAATGGTTACAAATTCATTAAAAGAAAGGAGAGTACTACTGGAATGGAAGAGTGCCAACATAATCCCAATATTCATGGGAAGAAAATCAACTGAGCCATTAAATTACAAAATGGTGTCAATTACAAGTGTTGTGGGAGAAGATATGTGAAATTGTTATCAAAGAAAATGGGTTAAATATCTGGAAGAAGAACAAGTTATATCGAACAGACAATTTGGGTTCAGGACATGACAGTCATGTGTCAAACTTATTAAGCTTTTACTCAAGAGTAATAGAAGGACTGGAAAGCAGAGATGGATGAGTGGACACAGTATACCTGGACATAAAAAAGGCTATTGATAAAGTCCCTCATGAAAGGGAACATAGGAGGACTGAAGGAGAGTACTACTGGAATGGAAGAGTGCCAACATAATCCCAATATTCATGGGAAGAAAATCAACTGAGCCATTAAATTACAAAATGGTGTCAATTACAAGTGTTGTGGGAGAAGATATGTGAAATTGTTATCAAAGAAAATGGGTTAAATATCTGGAAGAAGAACAAGTTATATCGAACAGACAATTTGGGTTCAGGACATGACAGTCATGTGTCAAACTTATTAAGCTTTTACTCAAGAGTAATAGAAGGACTGGAAAGCAGAGATGGATGAGTGGACACAGTATACCTGGACATAAAAAAGGCTATTGATAAAGTCCCTCATGAAAGGGAACATAGGAGGACTGCGAAGAACTTTGTTAAAATGGACAAGGGATTATTTGAAGGACAGGGAGATGAGAACTGTGATCAGAGATACATCTTGGGGTAAAGTAACAAGCAGAGTGCTACAAGGGTCAGTGTTAGCCCCCATTATGATTTAGATTTATGTAAACAACATTCACAATGGAGTAAACAGTTACTGTATATTAATTTATTTGATGATGATGCAAAGCTGCTAAGAGTTATCAAAACCTGGGAGGACTGTTTGCTGTTACAGGAAGATATAAACAAAATCTATGAGTGGAGTAAGAAGTGGAAATTGGAGTTCAATACCAAGAAATGTAATGTAATGGAACTAGGAAAGAGCAAGAGAAGACTGGTATGAAACTATCTGATGGGAGGAACAAATAATGAAGACTAAAGAGGAAAAAGATCTGGGAGTGATTATACAGGAAAATCTGAACCACAAAAAAGCACATAAGCAAGATATTTGGATTATCATATAAAATGTTGACTAATATAAGAGTGGCATTTCAATTCATGGACAAAGATATGATGAAAAAAATTATCACATGCATGATACATCCACAGCTGGAATATGCAACTGTGGTGTGGTCTCCGAGCTCTAAAAATGTTATAAGAAGAGTAGAACAGATACACAAGACTGCTACAAAGATGGTGCCAGAACTAAAGGAACTAACATATGAAGAATTGTTGAAGGAAATGGGACTACCAACCTTACAAGATAGAAGAAAACAAGGAAACTTAATAACAATGTACACGATAGTCAGTGGCATTGAAAAGATAGACAAGGAAGATCTGGTGCTGGTGACAGAAGAAGCTAGAAGAAGAAGACATGTAAAGAAGATCAGGATGAGGAAGTGTGTGAAGGATATTGGAAACTACAATTTTCCACACAGAATGGTGGAAAAGTGGAATGCATTGAATAATAAAGTTGTTACAGCACATAATGTGCATAACTTTAAGGAAAAATTAGATAAATGGAGACATGGAGACAGGACACTATAAGCCCCGCTCAAACCCTGTACAATACAACTAGGTAAATACAACTAAGTAAATAGAGATACTCACCAAGTATGTACTTAGAGCCCAAGCGATGTAAGGTGCGGAACTGGTGGTAAGTGTACAGGAGAGCTGAGCAGCGCAGCACCGTCATCACCACCACGTCCAGCCCCTGGTACTCCTATGGATGAAGGGATTGCTTTAGATTGAATAGTAGTGGTGGCAGTGGTGGTGGTGGTGGTGGTGACAGAAATATAAGAATAGGAGGAGGAGGACAATGATAATAATGATAATATTACCTAGTACGCAGCATATGAAATAGTAGTATCTAAAGAAATATATATATATATATATATATATATATATATATATATATATATATATATATATATATATATATATACTGTCATACCTCGCTGAACACGAATTCGCCGAACACGAATCTCGCGTATACACGAATCAGTAAAATATACCATATTTCACCGCGCCAAGCACGACTTTGACTTGCGACTGCACGATTTGGTCTCCATTTGAATCTCCCGCTGGTCCTGGTGGATACAGGCGACCTCCCCTCCCAAGCGTCTTGGACTCGCCCCAGGGCTGGCAGTAGCACGCTGCCTCGTGCCACTCGCTCTCTCCTTGTCATGCTGTTGTTGTGTGCAGATGTAGTTCCCTTGCGCTCTCTTGATTTCATCTTAACCATGGCCAGTCAGAGACCCATCACTTCGTATTTCAAGCCCTCTCCAACCAGCTAATAAACTAAATAAGGTACAGTAATACTCCGCTTAACGAACGTTCATCTAATGAATTTCCGGTTTAACGTACTATACAAAGCTAGACCAAAAAGTCTACATAATATACAACCACATCCACTTTAGCAAATTTTTGGGGTTTGAATTTGCCGGGTGAGGGACCGAACGCGGCAGCTTTGCTGTGATTGTCTGGCTCCCCACCTCTGTCTCTAGTGCTCCTGGAGCTAGATCCAAGATTCTTTAACACCATCAGAGCAACCTCCTGCCGCAAAATGACTTCCATTGGAGGGACAGTGACGAGGTTGCTCTGAGGTTGCTGGGAACATCACCTCTGGAGGTGGTGTTACTGTCTTATATATGCATTTATATTCACAAAACAACATTTCTATTAGCTTTTTACAAACCTTGCCCCCAAAAAAGGATTGTTTTGTAATGCATCAAGTGAAATCTTACATGAAATACCAATAAAGCAGAGATGATGAGATCGGCCACAGACGGCGGAGACTCTGGCGACTTGGTCGCTTCTTCTTCTTGTGACCTTTTTAGCTTGGCGTATTGTCTTTCACCACAATATTTTATTTGTTTTCAATCCTCTATTGCCTGCTATAATGGATATCATATCTTAGTATTCATATACGCTCATACCATGCGGATAACCTGGACTCTGCGGCAGTGAGTGATAGTGAATTACTAATGAAATACCGCGGTATTTCATTATATATATATATATATATATATATATATATATATATATATATATATATATATATTTTTTTTTTTTTTTTTTTTTTTTGTCGCGTATCCACAAACAACAACAGAAGTCTATCCATCTCGTCATATATGTCGGTCCTCAAATTGGAAAGAATAGTCACGTCCTTGGTCGGTTTTATAGCTTTATGGCATCTTTCTGTTTTAATATCCTACAGATCATCGATGATGACCGATTGTACTGCTTTACGAGATCACTCACATGAACACCACATTCATGTTTGTCTATTATCTCCTGCTTCATTTCGATTGACATCCCCTTTTTTTTCTTAGAGGACACCTTTCCATTTCCTTTTTTTTGAACTCATAGTTGGAGTCACAAAAAAAGCCACAAAAAAGGAGATAAATGTGATACAAACAACACAACACAATAGTGCGGGATCAGCTAACTGTTGGGATGAGTTGGCTGATGCTGGGCAGTCCTGACCACTTGGCCACCTAGCGGGAGCATCTGGAAATTCTCGTAACTTGGATTTTCTCTCACATATCGGTCAAGATTTTTGCTTGAAAGACATCTCATGTCTCGAATTTCTCATAAATAGAGTAGCTCGTATGTAGAGAGGCCACTGTATATATACAGGGGATCCTCGTGATTCACCTGTTCACAGTTCGAATTATCGCCAATTCGAACTCAGTTAATCAATACCTAATCCTCAAGGTCCGACTGACTGACTCACAATTCGACATTCATATCTCGCGTGCCACCCACCCGGTCAAATTCGTCGCCACCCCAAATTCACCGTAAATTCGTGTAAGGGGTTATCACACTGGCCTATGATACGTGGATCAAGGAACATCTGCTCCAGATAGCTGGAACTTTCCCAGGATTAGTGGAGCAAAGTTGGGATTGGCTTCATATCCATTCCAGTTCTTCATATGCTATCCCAATGAAAAAATAAACATATGATATGTAATAAAACCCTATCATTCAAACTAAAAAAGAATGTGCCTGAATTTTTCATATACATGTACTGAATATTAAATATTTCATCAGTCTAGAAAGATGAAATATATGTATATCATGTCGATAGTTTGGGTTCATGGCAACCATCTCCTTGACTCCAAAAGTTGCCGATGCGCAGCTCTCGGTTCTTCCCTAGTTTCCTTTTCTTCCTTTTCTTCAATAACTGGAAGTGCAAGTGCAATGGCAGCATGAAGCACAGGTTGAGATATAAGCAGCATGGTTTTGTTCTGCTTTGTTTTGATTAGGCCTTGGTCTTGGTTGCTGGGCTGTTTGCCTAGTATAGCAAGAACGCGGCCAGCTTGTGTGTGATAATGTTCCTGGTTTCGCACCAAGAACCATGGCCCACATTCCGTGAATCATAGGCCAATGTGATATCCCCTTAAACCAACGCTACCCTGTGCGATATAAATGAAGCCTTTAATAGTACTGATTTAATCTAAGTTAGTGTTTTTAGAGGTTATAGTGATGTTTTGGGGGTGTCCCCCCTAATTCTTAAGTATCTTAAGGGAAAAACTGCTTCATGATTATAATAAACACTGATTCGACCGATAAAAAACCACCCTAACCTCGTCAAATTGCAAGGATCCCCTGTATATATATATATATATATATATATATATATATATATATATATATATATATATATATATATATATGAGGGCCAGCGCATTATTTCCCCTTTATTTAATTATATTATATGTGTAGCCTCTGGCCCAAGCACGGGCTGTCGCTGTTCCGTTGTGCGGCCAAAACCCCTCTCTTTGTTTCCACCATTTTGTGCGCCTGCGAGCTTCACATTAGTACAGAGGTAGCCTTCAGCAGAGATAGACACGCACTCTCGTCGGTCTGGCACAGTGTTAGGGAGATTCGTGTTGCTGGGCTTCTTGTTACTCGCTAGTCATTGGTCTGGGAGTTGTGCCCTCCTGTTGAGTAGCTGGCTTGCTACTGGGTAGACCGTGGCTGTGTACGACAACGGGCTTGTTGTCCTGAGGAAAGTGTAGCCGGTTGGGGCTGCATTTCCTGTTGTGCGTTCGTCCACTCGGGTGTGGCGACGCGGAGGGATGCGTTATTGTTTCGTCCCGTTGTTGCTGTTGGTGGCTGTGGTCACCAGTGTGTTTTGTTGGGTGGCTGTGTGCCCCCACCATCTTTTGTATAGTTTCAGTAGTAAACTGTATTGTAGTGGTAGTAGCCACGCACACTATTGAATGCTGAGAGGCTTCATGTCGGCCAGTAGTGCATAGTGTCGTCCGTCAGACTTGTCTGCAACGAGTATTTGGACTCCTGTATAGCTGGTGTCACCCGTAGGTGGTGTCTGGGCTTGTGTGTACATCACCAGATGTGCTGTACACATCATATATTGCAGTAGTAGTAGGCCAGGGATGTCAGTCTAACAGGTGTTAGTAAGCAATTGTTGTAGTAGAATAGTATAGTAATATAATATAACGTCGCGTTGCTCCGGTCTGTGAGTTATCACAGTCTGTGGACAAGGCGGGTGGAGAGCATTAATACTTCATAGAGAAGTGGGTGGAATTGTCCTTGTGGGCGGTTTCTCTAGGGGGTATTAAGGCCTCGCCCTGTTACACATAACATCTACCATTTATAAATTCTACTTGGTTGGGTACAGGAGGAGAAGGAGTTGCTGAGGAGATTCCCTTACAGTGGGGAAAATTATACACTGTTGGCGACCTTGAAAGAACCTGAGGGTTACGTCGGCTGCGAGTTATAGTAGTGGGGACTCTGTGGAGTGTTTTATAATCCCCACTGTACTGACCGTAACAAAGTTGGCGATTTTGCCAGTATAACAGTCTAGTGAGCTGTAGCAGCTAACCGCAGCCGGGTGATGTACTACGTTGAAAACCATAACAATTTATATATATATATATATATATATATATATATATATATATATATATATATATATATATATATATACAGTAAAAGTCCTGAAATCCGGAAGTCATGGGGGTTCAGGCATTCCGGATTCTAGGATTTTCCGGATTGTAACATAGTAAGGCTGAAAGTAAGATTAAAATCTTGAGGGTACTATGTAAACCCCACTAAACTAACCCCAACTTGCTATATCTCTTTGTAGTACTGTCATAACATCTTACAGGGATTGCTACTACCACCAGTCCACTGTGTACTTCCTCACCACACCACACAAGATTTACCTAGGCTTTTTTTTTTTTTTTTTCTTGAAGATTTGCCAGACTATGGGGGAAGTGGCATGGGCCTTTCCAGCCATTATGGCGGCCCATATGTGATTGCTCTTTTCCTACTTGTCAACTTGTATTTGTGTAGGTGATTTCACCATTTTACGTAGGCTATTCCACCATCCACATATACTGAGAAGTTTGAGTGACTGTACTGTACCCCACATAATATGTATAGTCCACAATACTTATGGTTAGGGTTATATGTTTTCTCTTTTTCACTGTCTTTGTCTGGAGGCCAAGAGGGTTTGCTGAAGCCATGATAACAGTAGTTTGGCACACACGTGGTGGACTTTGTGATGGTGACAGACGAGACGTGATCCCACGTGGCAGAACGCAATGGTGGACAGCAGTTGGCGGGATGTTGAATCGGCGCATTCGGTGTCGGTGATGACATGTTCGGTTTCGGCTATCATTAATATATATTTATTACTATTATTTCTTATTTTTTACATATTTAACTCAGCCTTTCAAATTTTCCAGATTATAAGGATTTCTGGATTATAAGGTTCCGGATTTAAGGGCTTTTACAGTATATATATATATATATATATATATATATATATATATATATATATATATATATATATATATATATATATATATACAGGAAACCCCCGTTTAACGAAGGGGTTACGTTCCTAAAAAACACTTCGTTAAGCAAAACTTCGTTAAGCGAACCAATTATAACAAGTTTAACCACTGATTTGAACTTCCATTGAGAGTAAGCAAAGCGAGAGTGCATCATAGTACAGTAAAAGGTTTAATGAAAGTAAGAATCATGAAGTTAAACATTTAGGTAGTTTAATTTAAGTCATTATAATGTACACTAATGTATGTATGTATGTAACTTTATAATGTTGATGATCTTAACTTTATGAAGGGAGGAAGAGTGAAACGGGAAAGACACTAACCGGCAACCTGTGGAATGTAAACAAAGTGCTGTACTGCATACAAAACTTATGTACCACATTTCCACAAGGCTTTCCATTTTATCCATTGTAGAGTCAAGAGTTCAGGTGGTTCTTTTAGTTTGCAAGGAAGATACGGTCTCACCAGCCTCCTTAATAGAGTCTGCTGACTTGAAAATAGAGACAGTATAATATGGAGTCAAGATAGTGGCCAGCACTGCTATAGTTTTCTGGCCTCTCTCATGTCTGTGAATAATATCTAGCTTCATTTGGAGAGTAAGAGACTTCCTGGTCTTCTTACGAACACTAGGCCAATTGCAGGGCGTGTTGGTGGTAAGTTGAGCTAGGGAAGACAAGCTGCTGCTGAAGCTGTTATGTTGTTGTTGTTGTTGTTGTTGTTTTCGGGCTTCGACGATCCCACAGATCCTATGAGCCCTGGTGGCGGCCTGTGAGGTGATCACAGGCGGGTATAGTTGTCCACACTTCTTCAGGAAGACGCAGGTGAGGCGGAGAACCACAGTTTGGTGTGAGGAGTGGACGCCCGCCGCCGCCAGCAGGGTGGGCAGGTCAAAGGTAGACACACCCAAGGCAGCAAGGTGATCACGAAGCACAACACGGTGGGAGTGGAAGCGGGGGCAGTGTAAGAGGAAGTGTTCGATGGTTTCCTCGACCGTCCTGCACCAGGGGCAGTAGGGGTCCGGTGATAGACCAAGGCGATGCAGGTGTGCTGTGAGTCTTGTGTGGCCCAGACGGAGGCGGGTAAGTGCTACATCTAGGATGCGGGACTGTTTCCTGACCCAAGGCTGTGGAGAGGAGTCGCTACGGTAAAGGCCCATAGAGGTGACTCGGAGTGCGTTGTTGAGTGAAGAGTCCCAGGATGAGTGGCAGAGGTGAGATAAGAGCCGTTTGGCAGAATGAAGCTGGAGGGGTAGGGAGGTAATGTTTACATGGGTTAAGGCCATCTTGGCAGCAGCATCCACCACCTCATTCCCCCGGATGCTGCTGTGGGAAGGCACCCACTTGAAGGTGATATCCCACTCAGTGTTCAGGAGATGGAGGAAGGTGTTCTGGATGGAGTGGACGAGGGTTGTGGCGGAGGATGGCTGCCGGGACAGGAGGAGAGAGAGAGATGAGCGGGAGTTGGTGTAAATTACCACGATGGACTTCGGGTGAGAGGTGCGGAGGTAGATGAGGGCCTGGAGAAGGGCAAAGAGCTCCGTGGTAAGGACATCTGTGTACTCAGGAAGCCTCCATGTCTTACAGATAGCTGTATTGGCGTCATATATAGCTGCTGCCGAGGAGGGCAGGGAAGCATCTCTGGAGCCATCCGTGTAGATCTTGAGGTGGTGGTTATAAATGGACCGGTCCAGCTGTTGGAAGTGGGCTGCTGCTAATCCACTCACAGATGGTTTGGGAGGAAGCCCAGGAACGTGGAGAGCAAAATTATGGTTGACGTCCAGCCATGAAGGAAAAGGTGAGTAGGGATTGACAGGCTGTGGAGGTGGTGGTGGTAAGTGGAGAATGGTTAGGCTGAGCAGGGCACGCACTATTAGTGGCTGACGGGCAGCAGGGAGCCATACAGGAGCTTGCTGATCGACCCCTGAGTTGGAGTGGAGGGTAGAGAGGGGGTGGGAGGCAGGCAGGCCCAGTATCCTGTAGTATTGTTGGCACAAGGTCATCCGTCTGTGAGTGGACAGTGGAGGAATACCACTCTCTGCTTGTAGAGAAACAACTGGGAGGAACTCATGGCCCCCTTAGAGATCCTCAAGGCAGCGTTTTGAATGGGGTCAAGCTTGAGGAGGTTGGAGTAGGCAGCTGACCCATAGAAGCAGCTGGCATACTTGGCCCTGATGGTGGTCTTATAGTAGTGGAGGAGCAGGTCACGACTGGCTCCCCAGCGGATGCCAGCTATTCACTTCATCACATCGAGGCGTTTGTTGCAGGAGGTGCGGAGGTAACTGATGTGATTTACCCAGGAGAGGCGAGGGCCATCTAGCCGCAGTCTGAGGAGGGTGTGTGAGGTTGAGTATGGAACAGCCTCTCCACTTAAGTTGACGGTAGGTGGAGTTGGAAGTTTTTTCATGGTAAAACACATGAGAGAGCTCTTTGAGGCACTGACTTGTAGCCCCCAGGTTGTCATCCATGCACCCAAGGCAGTGGCAGCCTCCTGCAGGTGGTCCTGGGCCTCGGAGAGTGTGGGTGCTCGACTGACGATGGTAATGTCATCAGCATAGAGGAGAAGGTGAGAGGGGGTAGGAACCTGTAGGTCAGAGAGAAGAACATTGAACAGAAGGGGGCTAAGAATGGATCCCTGAGGTACGCCACGATGAATTCCTTGGGAAGGTGACAGTGATGCACCAACAGCCACTTGGAATGAGCGACCGGTGAGGAAGTCATGCACCCAGGCAAGGGTGGTGCCAGTGATGCCCATGAGTGCCAGCTTGTATAGGATGCCCTCATGTGGTGCAGAATCAAATGCTCCCTCCAGGTCAAGGAAGAGGGCCATCATGACTTGACGTTGGCGGTAAGTGTCACAGATGTGATACTCAATTTGCCCCAGCACATCCAGGGTACTCCGGTGAGGGCGGAAGCCACATTGCTCCTCTGCTAGCTTGTTGTTAGCTTCTAACCACCAGGTGAGGCGGGTGTTGACTAACCTCTCCAGCAGCTTCCCAATGCAGGAGAGGAGGCTGATGGGCCTGTATGCTGAAGGGAGTGTAGGGTCCTTTCCAGGCTTGTGGATGGGGATGAGGATGGCGGGTTTCCAGGTGGATGGGAACTGCCCGATTGCCAGCTGCTGTTGTATAGTTGAAGGAGGCAGGCACGTAGGGGTGGGGTGAGGTGGCGGATGAAGTCGTATGGGACTTTATCAAGGCCTGGCGCCTTACCGGGTTTTAATGTAGCTAAGGCTGAGGAGAGTTCATGAGGCTTGAATGGTTGAGCAAGGGATGGGAGAGCTGGAGAGGAGACGGCAGTTTCAATAACTGAAGTAAGGGTTGGAGGCGGACGAAGAGGAGGAGGTAAACCAATCTTGAGGTGGAAGTGTTCTGACAAGATTTTTGCTTTTTCAGGGTCAGCGAGTGGGGTAGAATCATCATCAGAAAATGGGATGTTCTGAGATACGAACTTGCCCTCCATGGAGCGGAAAAAGGACATGGTACTCTTGGGAGAGGAGCGGAAGGAGAGAGTGGAGCAGTGCAGGTCCCATGCATTTCGCTTTGCCTTGAGGATGGTCTTGGCACAGATGGCGTCCAGGTGGCGGTAAGCACAGCCAGCCTGGATAGTGGGGGTCCTACGCCACTGATTCCAAGCCTGGCGACGGTCCTGTACTGCCTGCGCGCAGGCTGCATCCCACCAGGGCTTCCCAGGGCAGTGTGGATGACGACGGGTGATGAGTGGGAAGGCAGCTGTGCCAGCCTCGGACAGCACCCCAGCAATGGTTGTTGCGGCTTCATCCAGGGGAAGATGTTGGGTGTCCAGTGAGGAGGGAAGCATAGCCACGTACTGGGGCCAGCCAGAAGAATTGAGCCTCCAGCGAGGCATGCAGCCAGGTTGGGACTGTGGGGAGACTTGTGGGAAGGAGGCGAGGAGAGGGAGGTGGTCGCTGCCCATGTAAGGTCCAGTGCAGAAGGTGGAGTCCTTGAAGGTAGGGTCTCCAAGGAACAGGTCGAGCACCGAGGCGGCACTAGTATGGGGATGAAACCTGGTCGCTAGTCTGGGAGGGCTGAGGAGGGAGACATGTTTCAGATCTAACAAGGCTTGGAAGAGAGCATTGCCAGATGTGTTGTGGTGGTGAGGTGACAGGTCAGGCTCCCAACATGTATGATGGGCGTTAAAGTCCCCCATTATAAGCACTGGAGGCTGCAGGGCGAAGTAGTGCATAAACTCTCGGTGGCCAGCTGTACCCCCAGGATTGTAGCAGGCTGCCACCGTGACCCAGCCACCACCAAGTCCAACCCTGGCCGCAACAACCTCCAGACGCCCATCTTGAGACTGAGGGATAGGGAGAGGCGATGAGACGAGGGAGTCATGGATGGCGAGAAGGACACCTCCTCCACGTCCTTGACCACGATCTTTGCGGATGATGTTGTATCCCGGAAAGGAGAGAGAAAGATGAGGGGAAGCCAGGTCTCACATATGCCGACCACAGACGGGAGGGTGTCACCTAAATGGGTTTCTAGTTCCTGCGTTTTGCGGAGAAGGGATCGGGCATTCCACAACATAAAGGAGAGGGCCATTATGGGAAGAAGGTAGTCAGGATTGTGGAGACAGAGGGCCAGAGGGTGGTGATAATGTCCGGGAAAGACACTCCTTTCTGGTAGAGGTGGTAGCCATGCCAAAGGAGGTCGAGGATGCTGGGGAGGAGCTCAGATACAGAGGGAGACGTACTGACAGTGGCTGTAAGAATGGCAGAGTCCTGGGGTGGAGAGGAGGGTCGAGAAGGTGGAGGTAGGCTAGAATACTGGCCAGGTGCTTGACGAGGGTGATGGTGGGGTGTCTGTGGGTGACGAGCATTCCTGGGAGGGTGGTGGACCTCGGCCTCAACCGTGACAGGCAGGAGCCCCGGCTCAGCATAAGGTATCGGGGTGGGCGGAGGAGGCTGTACACCCGATCGCCTACCTGGCTTCCTCCGATGGTGGGCAACATGGGTAGCAGGTGGTGTAGGGATGTGAGGAGTGGGCATGGTGTCCTCTTCCTGGGCGACATTAGGAGCTTCAATGGGTAGGTCTTGCAGAGCAGCATACCTGTTCCCTGTGGCAACGGAGGCGAAGGAACACCCCGGCTCAACAACCCGAGCAGCCGAGCGGGTTGGGATGGTAGGAGAAGGGGTGGCTGTTGTAGGAGTCCGTCGCTGTGGTCGGGGCAACTGGAGGGCCCTCAGCTGCTTGTTAATTTCAGGAAGGGGTGTGCCTTCACTCGCCAGGCAGGTGTACAGCTGCTGGGCATGGAGGTTATGGGGGCAATGAAGTGACCGGGGCCCATGGGAACCTCGACACTGGAAACAGTGGAAGGGCTTGCCACATACCTCGTCCTTGTCACCTTTTCGGGAGGGGTGGGTGCCACTGCAATGGGCACAGCGGACCGAGGACCTGCAGGTGTTGATGGAGTGCCCTAACATAAGGCACCCTGGGCAGCGCAGGAGGGGGAGGAGAATGGGGCGTGGGTAGAACACCAGCTGATCGATGGCTACCTTGCTGGGTGGAGAACCTCTCACCTTGAGTCTGAGCCACTTCCCTGTGGCGAAGCGTGGCAGGCTGTGGGGTGGAAGCCAGGTGAGTTCCACCACCTCATTTCCCTCCAGGACACGGAAGCCATCCCGGACCTCCTCAAGGGTGGTGTCGTCCGCCAGGGGCCCCACCTTGGCGTAGTGGTAGGTACCGCTATCCCGGTCTGCTCTGCGGCACGGTAACAGGCCACTCACCTAGGGTGAAGGAGGGCGACTGTAGCATGGGGACCTTGGGAAGGGTGTGGGCCCACACCGCCACTATCAGGGATGAGCCATTCACTAGGGATCGAGTCTCCCCCTTGAGGATGTATTTCCCGAAGGCGGAGTCGTGGAGGACGCGAGAGACCTTGGCCGGGTTGGTGAAAAGACGCCCCCCTTCCGTACCTCGGAGCAGAAACGAGGCCTTAACACACTCGTCCGGGGCTAGGGGATGATCTTGGGCAGTGCAGCAGCGGGACCTTCCCGGGATGTCGTCAGGGGGTGTATCTGGCTGCCCACGCTTGCCCGGAAAGATGGAGTCCCGCATGTCGACGTCCACTTCCATCGCGGGAACTCGTCGTGGCAATTTCCTTTCGCTTATGTTACCTTGAGAGAGAGAGAGAGAGGTTAGCCGTCTCACACTGGGACACAAAGGAAGGCAGAGCAGCTCAAGCAGCGGGCGAACCGGCGAGCTGTTGCCTTGTACAGGAGAGCGGGGAAGAGGTGTGGTCAGCGCGGTGTCCCGGGAGAGAGTCCAAGCTGTTATGTTTTGACTGGGGAGTGAGTGTTGCGCATGTTGTCCACGAGAGGCTTGATCTTGATCTTTATTCTATAGGTGTCCCAGGATTTTTCCTGAGGCAGGCCTTAGTACCAGCAGCTCCTGGTGTATTCAAAAGCCTGTCAGCTTGCGTGATATGGTGGGGCTTTCAAATTTGGAAAAAAATTACCTGGATAAAACTTCGTTAAAGCGAGTTTGGTGTTCATTAAACGAGCAGATGGTAGTAAAATGAAACCTTCGTTGTAGCGAAATTTTGTTGTGTGAACCTTCGTTAAACGGGGTTGCCTGTATATATATATATATATATATATATATATATATATATATATATATATATATATATATATATATATATATATATATATATATATATATATATATATATATATATATATATATATATATATATATATATATATATATATATATATATATACAGCATTTTGAGTACTAGCATCTGTGCATCACTCTTTACTGTGCAGCTTTTCAAGCTCTCTCCAGCTCTTTTGCCTAATCTATCACAAATAATATTCCTGCAAATGTAGTTTATTATACATATCAAACAATTCAGTCACTTATGTCATCTAAATGAAAATACTTATGGGACTGATAAGTCTTGAATAGGCAGAAGGCTTGGACTCCTCGGCGACCAGTCATTTTGTAAAGGAAGAGGTAATAGACATCAATTGAAATGATACTTTATTCTCCCAGTGTTGTCTAATAGAATTAGTTTTAATCTGGACCAGTTCTGGTTTGGATCAGTTCAAGAGCTATGAATTTAAAGATGTACCAATGCATCGGTATCGGAATCGGCGGTATTGGCCCATTTTTGGGTATCAGTATTGGTATCGGTATCGGCTTATTTTATGCTGATACTTCTGATACCTAAAAGGAATTTACTACTTAGTTCGATATAAGATATTGATGATACCAAATTAATAAAATACGACGTATTACATTTCCGTGGTGATTACCGTATGTCATAGAATACTGTTTTCTGTGGTAATAAGCCACAACCTCTAAATTGGACATGTATGAAACGCGTATAGGCTGAACTCCGGCATCCTGTCACACGGTCGGTCATGAGTCACCACGCATTCTCACTGTCTCTCAGTCAGACGCTGCTCCTCCACCCACACAAAGTTCACACAGGTGAAAAGCTTATGTTTTTGAACTATAATCTAAGAATGTCAAACTTCAGATATTGAGAATCCAACAAAATGATTTGGTATATAAATATATATATATATATATATATATATATATATATATATATATATATATATATATATATATATATATATATATATATATATATATATATATATATATATATATATATATATATATATATATATATATATATATATATATATATATATATATATATATATATATATATATATATATATATAGAGTTAGGCATTTTGCATTATTGTAAATAACAGCATATTCTTATTTGATTTATAATTAACAGTGGTAGTGCTCGCCTTTTCCAAGATATCATACTGGAATAGGTGGAAGCTCGAATTATATATGTATACTAATTTAATGCAAGTTTATATTTTGAGTTACCTGTGTTAACCTAAGGATGTAAAAATTCCATAACTAAGAAAGTAACGATTCTGTTTTGTAATCATGTGCATTGTGTATAATTTGTTGCATATTAATTATTTAAGATCATAGCAATACACTGGAAATTTTTAAATAAACTAAACTTTTTTCTATTTAATTTAAAAGATTAGGTGAAAGCTCATTTTTCTGAATTGGTCTACTAATGTGTAATGAATTAATATCAAAGGATGTCAGATTTAATTAAAGAGAAACATACACAACAAAATGAGTTTCTTTTGCTAATATTTTGTGTCTGTTTTACAATTTTAATAATTTTAAAAATATTTTTGATTGCCAAAATATCGTCAATAAAAAATTAGTAATGAAAATGCACAAGACCAAATGGTCACTAAAGGAGTAAGAAGTAAGAATTTAAAATAGCTGACAAGAATCAGAAAACTGAGAAGATATTCATTCCAATTAGTGAGTAATTTACCTTTGCAAATGGCTTCAAAAAGCTTCTAGAATTGCTCCTATTTCACAAATGTTCTCAGAAGGACTTACAGCATCCCCCAAAACAAAGCCTCCCATCTGATAACGCTCGCCGTCCACCAATTCATCCTGGTGTCCAGTGCAGTAATCACTTTAAGTAGTAGTATCGGTATCGGTGGTATCGCTATTTGTAGTAGTATCGGTATCGGCCCAATTAGGTGGTATCGGTATCGGTATCGGAATCGGCCAAAATTTTGGTATCGGTACATCTCTATATGAACCTACCATTATATCTCATTGTGAACTAGCTGAACATCTCTCTTTGTGTTTCTCAACTCAAAGTCATAGCCTGCTCCTTTAAAGACAACTCTTCTCCTTCACACAAAATTACATGAACTTACTTAGCACATATAACCTTCACTTAACTCTCTCAACACGAGGATGCGTATTTTGCATCCTTTTAATGCTGGTGGCACATCCAAGGATGCACATACTGCATCATGGATGTGCTCTACTAATATTAAGTTTTTTTTTCATACATACTGTGAGAGATCTTTCAGAACATAGTTCATATATGACATAATGGCTTACTTGACTTTTATCATCATTACAGAGTTGGATTTGCTTAAATTGGATAGGTACTGATTTGGACTTGAAACAACTTCAAGGCAACTGGATCCAGGTGATGCTGGCACCATTAGCAGGAAGTAAACATAAGTTCTGGTTTCTTTTGGTTCCATGTTGTCTCCTTGCTCTTATTTCAAGCTGTGGCCATGAGTCACTTAATCAGATAGAATGGATGAGTAATATTTCATATAAGTACAGTAATTAATACCTTAAGATATGAGCTACTTGAGATACAATTTTTTTGAGAAATGACCCACCATTTCATCCATTTTTTTTTTTGAGATACGAGTCTTGCTGCTGCTGCTGCTGCTAGTTGACATATTGGTCCAGCCTCACCTGAGCTAGTATCTACATGTTTCTTGTGGATATTGTGCACTGTGTTTGTTCTTTCATAATTTTCACACTACAGTAAACCCTCCATATAACGAATCTTGATATACCAGATATCGGATATAACAGACAAAATATCTGACCGAACAAGCCCTCAACATAACGAATTTTCATCCATTATAGCTAGGGTGTCATCCGATATCATGCTGTCTCCGGAACTCCACATAGCGTGCCACAGGAGCGGAAGCGGCAGCGGGTATAACCAACACTTATCACCAAGCGGAGGCAACAATGTAAACAAAGTTACAAAACTCTGCAGCAGTGGCAACACAACCTCTCTCTCTCTCTCTCTCTCTCTCTCTCTCTCTCTCTCTCTCTCTCTCTCTCTCTCTTGCCTACTTAAAACTTCCTTTATTCTATGAATAATGTTTACAGGGCCATCAACGAGCTCTTCTGTGATTATTAGAGCAGCCAGTCTCCTGTGGGTGGCTATATTTGTACATTCCAGCTGATCAACAATCCCAAGTGAGGGGTGGGCAAGATGTTGTGAGGTAATTTCCCATGGAATGCACCCCTTTCTGCAATTCTATAAAGTCATCAATGTTCCTTAATCCTCTCAAAAGTTTCACATCATCTGCAAACAAATTTATGTAGCTATTCAAACCCTCTTGTATATCATTAATATATACTTGGAACATAATTGGCTCCAGCACTGAATCCTGTGGTATGCCACTGGTAACTGTGTTCCAGCTAGATGGGGTGTTATTGTCTTCCTTTCCTTATCTGTTAAGTAGCCTGTCATCAAATTTAAGATATTTCCCTTTAGTTTTCTCAATGTTCTATTTTCCATAGGAGTCTTCTATGTGGTACTCTGTTGAAAGCCTTCTTAATATCAAGGTACACTGTGTCAACCCATCCATCTCTCCCTTGTACTTCATCCATTACTCTTGTATACAAGCTTAGTAAATTTGTTATGTATGATCTTCCTTTTCTGAATCAAAATTGGGAGTTGTTAATTAATTCATGTCCCTCCAGATGTTGTAACCCTTTTTCTTTAATAACAATTTGACAGATCTTTCCCACAACACTAGTTAGTGACACTTGTCTATAATTTAGAAGCTTGGTCTTTTCTCCTCTGTTGTATATCAGGACCATATTTGCTCTTTTCCATTCCTTTGGTACCTTCCCTTCCATTAGAGTTGTTGATTATATCCGAAATTGTTTCCACCAGTTGTTCTCTACATTCTTTCAATGTCCATCCTGACACTCCATCTGGCCCTTTCTTACATCCACCTTTTTTAGTAATTTTCTAATTTTCAGTTTTTGCAACACAACATTTCTCAATCCTTGCTGTTGCTTGGCTGCTTGGCTCTATGAACTCTCCCTCTTCATAAAATACTGATTTAAAGCTTTCATTCATAAGTTCACTCATTTCTTCTGGTGTTTCATATATCCTACTTCCCTTAATTAACTTAATGACGGTCTCTCTATCTGTCATTTTTCCATTCATATACTTATAAAAAACCTTGGCTTCCTCTTCACATCTCTTCACTACATCCTTTCAAAATTTCTCTCCTCCTCCCTTCTTATCCTAATGTATTAATTTCATGCCTCTTTATACTGCTTCTTATTTACTTCATTCCGTTGCTTCCTTGATTTTTTTCAAGCTGCATCCTTACACTTTTTAGCTTGTGCACACATAGCATTATACCACGTGTGTTTGCTCTCTTTTACTCTGTATTCGGGAACATATCTCTTTACCTCATTATACTTGTCTAGCAATATATCATACTTCTCTTGCATTGTCTTGCCTTGAATAATTTCCCTCCAATCAATACCACCAAAGTAACCTCTTAATCTTCCAAAATTTGACTTAGCATTATTCCATCTTTTATTGTTTGTGTCCCACATTGCATTTCAAAATTTCCTGATCCTGATCTTATGATATTTGATGTTTGGACAAAACTCTGGTTTTTTGTGAATACTAAATCCAGCATTGATGGTTCTTCCCTCTATATCGTGTATAGTCCTTCACCCATTGGTCCAATGTATTTACCATTGCCAGTTGTAATACTTCCTCCCCCACAATGTCCAGCATGACTGTTTGTATCCATTTCTTCCCAATTTACATGTTTACAGTTTAAATCTCTCAAAAGTAGTACTCTTCTGTCCTTCCTTAACATACTTTCATGGGAATTTAGGCTATCTATAGGTACATCAAGGCTCCAGGTATTAGTCTTCGGTGGCACAAATGCAACTATGATACTCCTTTTTTTCCCCTCCCACTGGTCTTAATTGTTATACTTAAAACCTCTGCCAGTCCCTCTCTGTACTGTACCTCCTCCACGTATATATCCTTTCGTGTCATTATCAATAGTCCTCCTGCTTTTCCCTTTCTGTCTCTCCTCCAAACATTATATCCCTGCTCTTTAAAATTCACTTGGACGTCTTCACTTAACTTTATTTATGTTATACATACCCCGTCTGGTCCTTTTCCAATATTTAATCTCTCACTTCCAACCTTCCTGATATAAATCTATCTATGTATTTATCACTGACTTTTAATGCTTTCCTTTCCCTTCCCAAACATACCATCTCCTCAGCCTCATGTTTAGTACTCTCTGGTAGAATTTTTTTTTTTTTTCATTCTGTCCTCTTGTTTTTGTTTTTTTTTTCTTAGCTCCACTTCTCAGTTCTCTCTCTCTTTTTCCTTTTCTATCTCATTTATCTATCTCTGTATCTAAATATTGTTATATTATGTCTTACCAGCCAGCTTTCCAGTCTTTGCTAATATTTCTTCTACACCCACTTGCAATCTTATTTCAAGTTTTAGTGGTATTTTGGTTCCCTCACTATATTTACCAAGTCTGTATATTTCTTCTATTTCTTTCTCAAGATTCTGTTCTTCATCTTGAACCACTGAGATAATTTCCTTAATCATTTCTTTCTCCTCCTTCTCCCTCACAAATTTCATGGGATTCTTTTTTTTTCTAGTCCATATATAACCATACACTTCTTTTGTTCACCATATCTCACTAATTCTTCCTTTTCTTTGGTCACTTGTATGACTGTGTCCTTCTTTTCTCCTTTATTTGTTGCTTATCTACTGCAAAATTAACTTTTTCTTCTTCTTGTTTTTTTTTTCCACATCTTCCATTCCTCTTGTTTTGTTTCGCTTATCCCCTTTCCTGTTCCCACATTAGTGTCTAGCCTTTCCTCACGTTCTTGTTGTGCTACTTCATGGTTCACACATTTGCCATTAAGGGTGATGCTTTCTTTTTATCTAATCTAGTTTTCTTCATGTTCATTCTATACCTTGTCACATCTCTCTCTCAGCTCTAGGTTTTCCGCAATCAGTGGATCCTGCTTTTCAAAAATCCTGGCAACCATCTTCCTTAAAACTCTAATTTCTCTATCCATTGTGATCATTCTTCTCCAGTTGGCTCTTTCCTCATTAAATTCATAAAATTTCCTATTCTTACTCCAATCTCCCAACTGTTGTAATCCCAGAGCTGTTTCAATAATCTCACTCCGAGATCCTCTCTGTCTGGCTCCCTTGTTTACATTGACAACAGGGCCAACTGCGCTGTCCATATTCTCATCCCCTTCCATACTTCTTCTCAGGCTCAACACAAACAAATTCAATATAACTTATGAGACAGGATAACTAGCCTCCTTCCCCCGATAAAATACATCACAAGGTCTGCTGGACTCATGTGTGTGTGTGTATGTATTTACCTAGTTGTATTTGTACAGGGTTCAAGCGGGCCTTATAGTGTCCTATGCATATCTCCATTTATCTAATTTTTCCTTAAAGTTATGCATATTATGTGCTGTAACAACTACATTATCCAATGGATTCCATTTTTCCACTGTGTGTGTGTGTGTGTGTGTGTATTTACCTAGTTGTAGTTTTACAGGGCCTGGGCTTTATGCTCGTGTGGCCCCGTCTCCATATCTACACTTATCCAATCTTACTTTAAAAGTGTGCACACTCTTTGCAGACACTACTTCTTCATCTAAACTGTGTCACGTCTCAATACATCTCTGCGGGAAACTATATTTTTTAATATCTCTCAGACATCTTCCCTTTCTCAGCTTTTTACTATGTGTGTGTGTGTGTGTGTGTGTGTGTATTTACCTAATTGTATTTACCTAATTGTAACATACGGGAAAAGAGCTATGCTCGTACTGTCCCGTCTCCATATCTACTAATGTCCAGCATTTTCTTAAAATCATGAATATTCCTTGCGTTGACCACTTCCACGTCTAAACTATTCCATGCTTCCACCCTTCTATGAGGGAAGCTATATTTTTCACATCTCTCCTATAAGTGGCCATTTTAGTTTTTCCCATGCCCTCTCGACATTCTTTCATTCCACATACACAGATCTTCCCTATCCATTTTTCCATGCCAATCATCACTCTGTATATTGCTATCAGGTCTCCCCTTTCTCTTCTGTTTTCCAGGGTCGGAAGTTGCATTCTGTTCAGTCTGTCTTCATAAGTCAAATCTCTTAAGTCAGGCACCATTTTGTTGCAGCCCTCTGTACTTTCTCTAGTTTCCTTATGTGTTTCTTTAAGTTCGGAGCCCACTGTATTGTTGCATATTCAAGCCTTGGTCTTATCATTGCAGTAATTATTTTCTTCATCATTTCTTCATCTAAATATACGAACGCCACTCTTATGTTCCTCAATAAGTTCAATACTTCTCCAATTATTTTGTTTATATGTCTCTCTGGCGATAGGTCATTGGTAATTGTCACCCCAAGGTCTTTTTCTTCATGACTGGTTTTATGTCTTCATTTCCTATCTTGTACATACTCCTGATTCTTCTTTCACTCTTGCCAAACTCTAATTTCTTGCATTTTGTCGTGTTGAACTCCATTTGCCATGTACAGCTCCATTTCCATATTCTGTCCAAGTCTTCCTGGAGTAGTTCGCAATCTTTGTCACATCTCACTTTTCTTAACAATTTTGCATCGTCTGCAAATAGGCTCACATAACTGGACACCCCATCCACCATGTCATTTATGTAGACCGCGAACATTACTGGTGCCAACACTGATCCCTGTGGAACTCCACTCTCCACCAAGCCCCATTCTGATGGTCTGTCCTTAATTATTGTTCTCATTTCTCTTCCTACCAAAAGTCTTCCATCCATTTTAGTAAACTGCCATGCACTCCTCCTACCATTTCAAGTTTCCAGATCAGTCTCCAGTGTGGTACCTTATCAAAGGCCTTTTTTAAATCCAGATATATTCCATCAGCCCAACCATCTCTTTCCTGTATTACATCTATCACCCTCGAATAGTAACATATCAGGTTTGTCGTGCATGAACGCCCTTTTCTAAAACCAAATTGACACTCACAAAGTATGTCATTTTTCTCCAAGAAGTCTGTCCATCTATTCTTCACCACCCTCTCACACATCTTAGCTACCACACTTGTAAGTGACACTGGTCTATAGTTCAATGGGTCTCTCTTGTTACCTGATTTATAAATTGGGACAATGTTAGCTCTTTTCCAGTCTTGGGGCACTACACCTTCCCTTAATGAGGCATCAATTACTTCACAAACTTTTTCTGCCAGTTGCTCCCTGCATTCTCTTAAAATCCATCCTGATACCCCATCAGGTCCCACAGCTTTTCTCACTTCTAAACTCCCCATCATATTCTTGATCTCCTCCACAGTTACTTGAAACTCCTTCATAATCCCTTTCTGTTCCATTACCAGTGGTTTGTCAAAAGCAGTCTCCTTTGTGAATACCTTCCGAAAGCATCCATTCATAGCCTCTGCCATTTCCTGGGATCCTCACTGCATACTCCATTTACTTCTAAACTTTCAATACTTTCTCTATTTTTGATGTTGTTGTTCACATGTCTGTAAAAAGCCTTGGTTGGTCTTTACATTTATCAATTATATCCTTTTCTTGTTTCTTTCTTTCTTCTCTTCTAATCAACACATATTCATTTCTTGCTCTTTTGTAACTTTCCCACTGCTTAATCCGTCTTTTCCTTCTCCACCTCTTCCATGCATCCTCTTTTCTTGTTCTAGCCTTTTCACATCTATCGTTAAACCAGTCCTGCTTTCCAACTTCTCTATGTTGTCTTATTGGTACAAATTTTTCTCACCTTCTTTGTATATTTTTATAAATTCCTTCCACTTTTCATTTGCTCCTTAGCACTCTTGAATTTCATCCAATTTGTCTCTTGAAAGAATTTCTTTAGGTTTCCAAAATCTGTCTTGGCATAATTCCATCTTCCCACTTTATATTCTTCATTTCTTCTAGATTTCTCTTCATCTATCACCTTGAACTCCAAAACTGCATGATCACTCTTTGCTAAAGGGCACTCCACCCTCATCTCCTCAATGACCATTGGCTCTGTACTAAAGACCAAGTCCAGTCTTGACGATGCTCCCTCTCCTCCAAACCTAGTATCTTCTTTGACCCACTGAGTTAACACATTTTCCATTGCCAGTGTCAATAGTGTATTTCCCCATGTTGTCTCTGATCCTTCCATTGACCAGTCCTCCCAACACACCTCTTTACAATTAAAATCTCCCATCATTATAGTTCGTTCACAGCCACCCAACATTTCTTCCAGACATGTTCCTGTATCACTTATCATTTCTTCATATTCCTGTACTGACCATGCATTTGTCTTAGGTGGTACGTACACCACTATGTAGTGCCTCTTTTTCCTTCATTAGTTTCTGCTCTGATCTTTAGCACTTCTGCCTTTCCCATACCTTCTTTCACTTGATCCACCTTTATATCTTTTTAACCAGCAACATCACTCCTCCTCCCATCTTACCTACTCTATTTCTTTTCCAAACATTATATTTCCTTCTCCAACCATCATCAGGTCTTCTCCCTCTTCTCAGTTTTGTTTCAGTAAGACCCACAATATCTGGGTTCTTGTCCCTCAAGTAATCGTTGAGTTCTAAAATCCCCGATATCACTCCATTTATGTTGGAATACATTACATTCCGCTCATACGTTAAGTTTCTTTAGTCCTTTCTTGCTGTACTTTTCTGGGTTATGAACCACTTCCTCAGTCTCATATCCAAGATTCTCCAGAAAAACTCTTTCTTCTCCTCTTCTGTGTGTGTGTGTGTGTGTGTGTGTGTGTGTGTGTAATTCACTGTTTGATCTGCTGCAGTCTCTGACGAGACAGCCAGACGTTACCCTATGGAACGAGCTCAGAGCTCATTATTTCCGATCTTCGGATAGGTCTGAGACCAGGCACACACCACACACCGGGACAACAAGGTCACAACTCCTCGATTTACATCCCGTACCTACTCACTGCTAGGTGAACAGGGGCTACACGTGAAAGGAGACACACCCATATATCTCCACCCGGCCGAGGAATCGAACCCCGGTCCTCTGGCTTGTGAAGCCAGTGCTCTAACCACTGAGCTACCAGGCCGTGTGTGTGTGTGTGTGTGTGTGTGTGTGTGTGTGTGTGTGTGTGTGTGTGTGTGTGTGTGTGTGTGTGTGTGTGTGTGTGTGCTTTACAGAGAAAGAGCTATGCTCGTGCTGTCCTGTCTCCATACCTACAGTCATCCAGTTTAGCTTTAGTCATAAATATTTTTTGCTTGAACCACTATTTCATCCAAATTGTTCCATATATCTATGCATCTGTTTTTCCTAATGTCTCTTCTACATGCAGTCAATTTCAGTTTCAAGTTGTGTCTCTTTGTATTTCTTGAGTCCCACACCAATAGATCTTCTTTGTCAACTGTGTCCATCCCCTTTCATGCCCTGTATCTATAGTAATTAGGTCTTCTCTTTCTCTTCTCTGTTGCAATGTTGGAAGTTTCAATATCCTTAAGCTGTCCTTATACTTTAGGTCTCTCAAACTTGAAACTATCTTGATCGCAGCTATTTGAATCCTTTCTATCTTCCTTATGTCTTTCTTATTATGTGGCTACAAAAATATTTGAATAAGATACACAAGTGGAGCAAGAGATGGGAAATGGAATTAATGGAAAAAAGTTCAGAGTGATGGAACTAAGGATAAGCATAAGAAGACAAATGAGTTCTTACAGTATGGGAGGGATAGAAATTCAGAAAACAAAATAGTAGAAAGACCTGGCAATTACAATAAATATCAATTTATCACCAGGAAAACATGTCAACAACATAGTTGGGGGAACATATGAGTTATTAAGAAAAGTGAAATGGGCATTTAACTATATAGATGAAGAAATGATGAAAAAAATAAGAAAATACAAGATTCAACCTAAACTAAAATATGCTGCACTTATACGGCCACATTTCAAAATCCATGTCATTTTCCACACATTTCAGTAACATTGCATCATCTGCAAAAAAAGCTTATATAACCGTCAGTCTCATCAACCATATCATTGATATACACTATGAACATTACAGGAGCCAGAACCATTCCCTGTGGAACTCAACTTATAACTCTACACTATTTTGATTCTTCACCTTTTATCACTGTTCTCATTTCTCTGTCCTTTAATTAGGTTTTCAAAAAATTGAAAATAAAGAGGTACGTGAGTAGTTTTTTTTTTCACTGATAGATGACTATTACACGGTGTTAGTTTTACTAATTACAAGCGAATCGAACCATAAATAACTGCATGAAAAATAAAAACTCAGTTTTTTATAAATAACATTTTTCCTATAAACTTTGTCACCGGAAGGCAGATTTCAATTTTGCCGGTACATATATGAAGTATGTGATATAACAAAACTTTCCATCTCACAAAATTTTGATTTTTTTTTTTATTTTGATGGCCATTATGAATTTTTTTTATTTATTCATTTTTTTTTTTATAAAATTACATTGCAGCACAGAAAATGAAATTTTCCAAATTTTATGAGATGGAATCCCAGAGATGTCATTTTCGTCCTCTATGACCCTGTACATTTACTTGGGTTGGATATTTCGTGTTCATACACCACCATGTGCATCATATATGCTTTTTAGGCATGTTTAGAATATTCTGTAAGACTCATATGGCACTTGGCCCCCCTTACAATGACTGTAGGTATTAGTCGCTTGAAGGCGAGGGTGTCTCCCATCCGTGCATGTTCGGTACAACTTGTAATTTCCCCTTGCACTGTTTGTTTCGACATTGTAAGGGGAAAAAAAAAAAAACAGGCAAAATAGGCTGGTTTGTGGCTCGCAAGGCATGAAACAACGGGTGAGATAATCAATACAACCCCCTGTCATCGCTGTCACATGGACACTGAAATGGAAGAGGAGAGGGTGTGTTCTTGTGTACACCATAGTACTGAGTTGCCAGCACCCGCCTTTCCTTACCAAAGAAACCACTTTTCATGTTTTTTTTTTTCCGTGCTTATTATCATTATGGTACAGCGAGTAGGGTGGGGGGAAGCCCCAGGCTGCGGTGAGCATGGCAGGGGTCCATTAAAGTTTAAATACCCTACGTAATTTAGCCTATTTCCCCAAAATACTCCCTCACTAGTATGTTGCCATATGTTCGGGATGCTCTGGTGGTGGTTTGGGAATTTTTGATATTTTTCAGATTTTTTGGTACCATGGCCACCGGACGGTCCCCTTAACCCTTATGTTCTGCTGATTAAACTATTTTCCAGTATCCCATGACGGGTAAAAATGGTATACTTAGAAATTGTCAGAAGACTGTTTGAATACTAATAATGATTTTCTTTTTGTTATTCTGAATACAATGATGTACTTTCTAGCTCGATGTGACCTCTGAAAGTTTAGTTATTGCCTTGTCAAGGATTCCTCCTCCGCCCGCTGTGTGATCCGTCAAGCAGAAACAGCTCGGTGAGCGATGACACCGCGCAAACACACACACACACACACACTCTCTCTCTCTCTCTCTCTCTCTCTCACATCTTGGAAGAGAAATTATACACTTCCAATGAGAGAGAGAGAGAGAGAGAGAGAGAGAGAGAGAGAGAGAGAGAGAGAGTATTCTTTCACCTTTTCATATCAAATTACAAGCAAATAACATGTAGGTATCATTCTCTCTCTCTCTCTCTCTCTCTCTCTCTCTCTCTCTCTCTCTCTCACACACACACACACACACACACACACACACACATGCCCGGTAGCTCAGTGGTTAGAGCGCTGGCTTCAAGCCAGAGGACCGGGTTCGATTCCCGGCCGGGTGGAGATATTTGGGTGTGTCTCCTTTCACGTGTAGCCCCTGTTCACCTAGCAGTGAGTAGGTACGGGATGTAAATTGAGGAGTTGTGACCTTGTTGTCCCGGTGTGTGGTGTGTGCCTGGTCTCAGACCTATCCGAAGATCGGAAATAATGAGCTCTGAGCTCGTTCCGTAAGGTAATGTCTGGCTGTCTCGTCAGAGACTGCAGCAGATCAAGCAGTGAAACAGTGAAACACACACACGCCTGCATGCCCCAACCTGTTCGGTTTGATCTCTCTCTCTCTCTCTCTCTCTCTCTCTCTCTCTCTCTCTCAGAAGAGTTACCTTCTACTATTTTATTATAATCGAAGATAATGAAAAAATGAACATGAAAGAATGGTAATATTTTATTCACTTTGCTGAACAAATATAGCGTATGTTTCAACTTCTCCTCCAAGGAGACTGTCAGGGGAACCATGAGGAAGATAGTCATCAAGCGAGGATGAAGGTTTTTTTTTTTTTTTTTTTTTTTGAAGATTTGCTTATATGCAAGAAAGGCATGGGCCTTTGCTGCCAGTGCAGCAGCCCATAGGTGATTCCAAGTTTTTAGTTCAGTATTTCAGGTGTTTTAGCCATGGGTATTGTTATCTTGGCGGCGGGTATTTGCGGACCATCTCGACGAGTTGGTCCATGGGTGTGAGTTTAAGGGTGATGGGGGTGGTTGGATCTCGTACGAGAAAGCGGGCGGTACGCTCACAGTCTGAGATATAATGTAGTAGCAGTGTGTTTGTTGGTGTTTGGCAATGTGTACAGTCGATGGGCAGGGTGTGGTTCAGCTCCGCTAGGCAGTGGTAACCTAAACGGAGCCTGTGCAATCGTGTTGTGATGTATCGTGGTAACGTGTTTGGTAATGGGAAAGGTGTGTTATCTGTGACTGCGAGGTACCAATTTGCGCTGGGTGAGCCGTCCGCTGCTGTGCTTCTGACTTCAGCATTGTCGGTTGCACGTGTTGTTTCTTTTATAAGGCTTTTGAACTGGCTTCTGGATGGTGGTATCGGTGTGTTGATTGTCGACAGTGTTAGTGCTTGTTTTGCAGCTTCGTCTGCAGAGTCGTTGCCTTTGAGTCCCGAGTGGCTTCGGACCCAGTTTATGGTGATCTGCCTTCCCTGATTATGTATGTGTTTTGCTGTCGCGTGTATGGAAGTTATGATGTGTATGTTGTCTTTAAAGTGCATCTGTTTCAGGCATTGGATGGCTCCAAGGGAGTCTGTGTGTATGGTGACGTGTTGATGTCTATGTGCTGCATGTTCAAAAGCTTTTTTAATGGCTATGAGCTCGGTCTGTAATGTGGAGGAGTGGTCGGGGAGGAGGAGAGACCCTGTAGCCTCATGGTGGTGGAAAGCCGCTGCTGCTCTGTGACTAATGGGGTCCACCGACACGTCGGTGTAGTAGGTATCTGCTCCGTTGATTCTGCCGGCGGCAAGGGAGTTTCGTGCTTGGCGGGCTAGTTCGGCATTTGGAAGGCTGGATTTCTTGTCTGTCAAGGGGCTGACAGATATTTTTATTGGTGAACCTTCCCATGGGGCCGCTCGCGAGTAATCTGGGTGGGGTGGGTCTTGCCGAAGCCTCTTGAAAGCGGCTACTGCTTTGATCGCTTGGATGTTATGCGCAGTTTTCCTGGCCCAGGTCTTTTTCTGGAAGAGTCGTTCGTCCTGCGCTAGGCTTTGAAATACCCTGCAGACGATGGTGGTGTGGCGTGGATGGATTGCTTTTTCCGCAAGGAGGTTCAGGCTGATGTTTTTTATGCGATGCGATAGTTGGGTGATCTTTGCTTCAGCCCTCAAGTTACACAGCTTTGCCCACTGTGGTGCCCCTAACATGAGGCGGAGAGCAAAGTTTTGTTGTTTTTCTAATTTCTCTATCAGTGAAGGCTGGGTGGTGGCAAGGACGGGTGCAGCGTAGTCAACTATACTTCGTATGGCCTGAAAGTAGTACATTTTCAGGACCCGGAGGTCGGCTCCACCTTCTGTACCAGTCATGGCCCTCATTATCCTGAGGCGGGGGCAGATTCTGTCTGTGGTGTGGCAGATATGTTGCTGGAAAGTGAGGTGATGATCGAGCCAGACTCCCAGGTACTGGTGCCCTAGAGTCCACTCTATCTCAGTGTTGTGTACACTGAGTGGCACTCTAGGCCTTTGACCGTTAAAGTAGACAGCTTTTGTTTTGTTAAAGTTAATCTTCAGGCCCAGTGACTGGCACTTTGCTGCGAAATCTGTGGTCGCGCTTTGGGCCCTCTGCAGATGATATGGCCTGTTGGACACTAAGGCTATGTCATCCGCGTAACAAAGAATTTTAGCTCCCGTTGGTAGAGGTATAGAAGTCAGGTCTTCCATCAGGACATTGAAAAGGTGGGGGCTTAGTATGCTGCCCTGTGGGGTGCCATTTTCGAAGACCATTGTGCGTGAGAGATGGCCCTGATAGCGCACCCTTGCCTTCCTGTCTTTTAGGAAGTCTGCAGTCCATTTGAGGAGCTTGCCACCTATTCCCTTCCGTACCAGTGCTGCTAGAATAGCTGTCGGGTTTGCCAGCTCAAATGCTTTTTCCATATCCAAGAAGACGGCCAAGGCTTTCCTCCCAAATATGGTGGTGAGCATTTCCCAAAGGCAGTCCCTGGTGCCCAGGCCTCGGGTATATGCAAAGATGTTGTCATTCAGAGGGCCGGCAGCCCACTGTAGCCTTTGGAGGATCATCTTCTCTGCCGTTTTGCCGAGACAGCTGAGCAAAGAAATAGGTCTGGTCTTGCCTGGCTCCTTGGGTTTCGGAATTGGTGTGATGGTTGCTTCTTTCCAGGCGGTTGGCAGGCGGCCTGTGTCGTATGATTTATTGATGACCTTGAGTATCTCCTGTTGGGCGATTGGGCCGGCATGCCTCAGCATAGTGTACGAGATCCTATCGGTCCCAGTGGCTGTATCAGGTCGTGGCTGTAATGAGTCTTGGAGCTCCAGGAGCGTGAAGGCGGTATCTGTGAGTTTTTCCTCTTCACATGCTCGCCTGATGAGCGTTCGTTGTTCAGGTCGGTGCTTGTTGACATGAGTGATGGTGTTCTGAGGTAGCTGATGTGATCCAGCTCTATCGACGTACGCAGCTATGAGTCTATCAGCCTCGCTTAGTGGGTCCGGGTGAGTTGGTGTGGCTGCGGTCTTTCTCCTCGAGGCTATCTTTATTTGTTTCCACAGGTCTCCTAACTTGGTGTGGGCGTTCATGCCGGAACACCATGCCAGCCATTTTTCTGCCATAATTTGTTTTTTGCCTTCTCGTGCTGTCCTGATGGCAGCCCGGAGAAGGTCACGTGTTATTTGCGTCTTGTGGTGGCGATTGAGCTTTCTTGCCTGATTTATTCTTTTATTGTATTCTTGTACTTGTTCGTCGTAGTACCACCTGTCCCGGTATTGGTGTTTAGGCCGTTTTGTTAGTGGGATGGATGCATCCGCCGCCACATGGAAGGCCGTGACTAGCTTCTGCTCCATTCTTTCTAGTTCTAGTTCTGGCAGTGCTTCTTGTAGATGCTGATCAAGTAGTTCCTCAAACGCTTCCCAATTTGCCTTTTTGGTGTTCCATCTAGGAATGTGATTGTGTGGAGTGGGAAGCTTGGGGCTGTGGATGGTGGTAATGCAGGCGAAATGATCACTTGCCAGATGCTCATGAATTTTCCACGTTGCACGTCGTCCTAGATGTGGAGAAACAAAGGAGAGGTCAAGAATCCCTCCTGCGATGTGGGTGGGCTCACCGGTGTTGAGGAGTTTGACCTCTGGGACATTGTTTAGTGTTTCAGCGAGGATCCGACCGTTTTGGTTGAGGGTCTTGGAGCCTAGGATGGTGTGGTGGGCATTGAAGTCCCCACCTATGAACACGTTGTCGTTAGCGCAAAGCTCAAAGACCTTGTCTAGCTCCAGCGTGAATCTGGTGTGGTGGTATATGTTGTATATGTGCAGGGTCTCGTTTTTCAGGCGCACGTTCACCCCTAGGACGTCAGTGCCCTCTCCGCAGTAGACTGGGTTTCGTATTTTGCTGCTGGGAATGCAATATTTTACCAGGATTGTGCATCCTGTAGTGCGGCCCTCTATGGCCGGGAGGTGATGAGGCGCGTATCCGTTGAAGCGAATGTGGGAAGTGTCTTGAAGCTTAGTTTCTTGGATAAGTATGACGTCCCTAGAATGTTGGTGGGCGTCTGCCATAAGCAAGTGAAGTTTATTTCGGAGCCCGCAGCAGTTCCACTGAAGGATCTGGAGCGGCTGTTCTTGGGCCTCACTGACGGTGTTTGTTCCTGTGTCATTGTATCCTTCGTTTTCGGTGGTATGCCTTGCCGTTTGCTGGAGTCTGGTGCTAGCCTGAGTGCCGCCTTCTCTCGCTCGATCGCTGCAGCGGCGGGTGTCATGCCTGGTGGCAGTGCCTTGGCAGGTGGGTGTGCAGGTGACGGGGATTGGTTGCGAGTCTGTGGGGTGTGGGTTCTCTGCTGAGGCCGTGATTGTTTCTTCTTCAGTTTCTTGGTGATAACTGTTTCCGCTAGTTTGGAAATGTCTTCGGCTGGTATTTGTGTGTTCATCATCGAGGCGTAGGCGGTGACAAAGTCTCAGAACATGTCCATTAAATCGCTCATTGTGATTGCTTCTTGATCCTGTTGTCTTGGCGGTGTCTGCATGTAGTGTGGTGGTGGTGGTGCATCTATGCGCTGACGTGGTCTGCTGCTTGTTCTTGGACGGAGGGCTGCCTCTCTTAGTGCCGGGAAGTGGTCGGTGGGGGTTGGTTGAGTAGCTTCCGGGGCTTGGGCTGGCTGTGACTTGCTGCCCCAGGTTGAGGTGGCTGCGAGAGCTGGTCCTGCTTTGTTGGCTAGGGAGGGGCGGTGTCGCTCCATCCATTGGTGCTGGCTTGCCCTTTGGACATCCACTAGTTCCCGGCGCGTGGTGCAGCTCCTGTTCCAGGCATGGTGAGCATTGTGGCAGTTGGGGCATTTTGCTGTTGTCGTTTTGCCTTCCTTGTGCAGCCTGATGCATCGTTCTGTTTCATGGCTGCCAGCGCAGATCTCGCATTTGGCTGGCAGAGTGCAATTTGCCTTGTGGTGTCCGTATTTCTGGCAATTGAAGCATCGGAGAGGCTCCTTGCTGTAGGGGCGTGTATAAGAAACACCCCAATTCCCCAGGTCGAGACTCCCGGGAAGTGGACCTTGTACGGAGATCAGTCTGCGTTCTGATGGAAGTTAGCACGCTGCCCCCCCCCCCGCAACCCCCAACGGAACGCAAGGGAACGCGTAAGCCATACGGGTATGGTTGACAAAGATGGCCGTCCAAGCTGCTCTCCTCCTCCTCGGTCAAGAGCTCGCAGAAGACCCTCTGTTGGATGCTGCAGAGCTCCTCTTAGCACGAGAGGAGGAAATATTGCTGAGGCAAGAGGAAGAGGAGAAGAGGCTGCCAAGGCAAGGAGAAGAGGGAGATGATAGGCCGCCAAGTCCTGTGAGGGTCAAGGACTATGCAGAGACGATAGTGCCTCTTTACTCCGGGAAAGACTTCAAGAAACACTTTCGAATGCAAAGGGAAACTGTCCCTGCAGCCACAGGTGCTGGAGGGGCCTCTGTAGCAGCTACCATGGCGGTAGAGGCTGTCTCTTCTGCCTCAGAGGCTGTGGGAAGAAATGCGACACATATAACACCGTCTTTTATTGCTATAAATACTAATATTTTTGTCATATTGCCTTATTCCAGCATTCTACAAGGGATAACAGACTTACCACATTGTTTTTGATGTTCTGTGACGTCGCATAAGCTGTCAAAATAGCATTTACATCCCCCACACTGAAAATATAGTGGTGAAGCGGCGGACGTCTGCGGTTTGTTGATAAACAATAGTTGCCAGACACCGCCAAGCATTCACCTCCGAGGAGCGCAAGGTCCCGCAAGCTTCCACAAGGCGAGCTGTATGCTGGTTCCCCCCGATTCGGGGGAAGTATGCCATACTGTACGCCTTACGGTCCCCAACGGAACGCGGCCCAGCAGCTGCCGTGTTGATTCCCCGTCTCGGAGAGATAGTCTTTCCACAGATAGTACTTGTGGATGGCGTTGAACTATGGAAAGAGGCATCAGTAGGGGGTATTT
>NC_059281.1:1679172-1681672 GCF_017591435.1 Portunus trituberculatus
GATAACACTGTATTCTCTTAATCCTGCTGATGCAATCGTTCATATACGATTGCAGGAATATAAGGGTTAAGAAGTCTGTTATCCAATTCAGTACTTTTCCCTGTAAACCACTTATGTTTTCAATTTTTCATGGCAGTCTTTGATGTGGTACTTTATCAAAAGCCTTTTTTTAGATCCAGGTAGACACAGTCTGCCCATTCGTCCCTCTCCTGAATTATATCTATTGGTCTACTTTAAAACCTCAATAAGTTTGTGACATAAGATCTTCCACTTCTGAAACTAAATTGTCTTCCAGTTATTGAATGTAATTCTTCTAGCTGTTGCATTCATCTGTCTTTGACTATTTTTCTGCTATTTTCCCAACCACGCTTGTTAAGGACACTGGTCTGTAGCTCAGTGGTTCTTCTTTGTTACCTCCTTTGAAAATTGGTACAATGTTTGCCCTTTTTGTTCTTTGAAGGAACATACTATGATGTTATGTAATATCTCTGGCAGCTGGTCATGACATTCCTTCCTTATCCAATTTGACACCCCATCTGGTCCTTGAGCCTTATTCACATCCAAGGTTTTCATAATCTTCCTGATTTCCTCGACTTCTACATATATCTTCCTCGTTTCCTTGTACCTGTGACCTGTTTGTGTCCCTTCAAAATTAGCCTGTTCGCAGCTAGGGTTGTAGACACCTATCAGCGCTAGAATTTTTAATTGTCTCAGAGTTCCTGGGGCAAAGGGGTGACTTAGCTAATCTGGAAATCGATGTGTAGAAAAAAAGTACAACATGAATTGTTGCACATGTGCATTTAAAATTAAAAGTATAATTTAATGTTATTATTCTAAGTTGCTGGTGTATGAAAAGTCTTTGTTAATGAAATTATAAGATAAAGATAAAAAACAATCATTTTTTATTTAAGTAAGTATGAGCACTAAAAATAAAATTATGCCAATTTCGGTTTCTGCATTTTATCTGAGAGTGTTGAAAAATATGGATATCACTGTCACGTCCTATATATAAAGATAATCAGTGAAATAAAAACAATCAGCACCGCTGGCGGACGTACGACGCACTAAACTTCGCACCGTTAAGAAGACTGGTAAGGCTTGGATTTGGTGCCAGCAGCTGACGATATCGTACCGGAAAGCATTAAGTCTGCGACACAATACTATGTTTTCTATGTACTGCATGGACTTGTCTGTTGTTTGCTATACTCAAATGAAATTATGTATCAGTATACATCCGTTGATAATAGTATGAAATGATAAATTGCTTGCCTTGATACAATTTTATGCTGTTTTAAGAACATCTGAAATTATGAATTGAGGCTCAAACAATGTTATATGCAATCAGTTATCATAAAATTAATTTACTCAAATTTCAGATGCATTTGTGTGCAACTATACACCCATGTAAGCTTGTAAAACTTGCCCAAAAAAATACTTATTTTCCAGCAAGAATTACAAAATCTAGCGCTGTCTGGCGTCAAAACGCTGAGTGCGAACAAGCTAATAGTTCTTTTGTTCCTCTCTTAGTGTTTGGTTGGACATATTCATTACTTACTACTTACAATTCTTCCCAATTATTAAGTCCTCCTCTTTTATTCCATCTATTCCAAGCTGCTTCCTCTTTCACTTTTGCTAATTTATATCTTTCTCTCCCCCTCACCAATTCTAATTTTGGGAGCATATCTTTTAGTCCGTTCATTATAAATATTCATAAATCTATCCCACTTTCTCTCTCTCTCTCTCTCTCTCTCTCTCTCTCTCTCTCTCTCTCTCTCTCTGATGTCACCACAATGGTAAGATCACTGACATATTTTAAGTCACCTAAAACTGCCTTGTGTGATTGTATTTACATACTGTCCAAAAATGTTAGATAAAGGAAACTTTTGACCACCCCCCAGAAAAAAAGAAAAAAAGAAAGAAAAAGAAATACCAATACTGGTATTAAAGTTTTTATACCAGTATACCAGTATCATGCTTTTATACCAAAAAGAACCGTACTGGTACGTTTCAGAATACTGGTAACACCGAGTTTTTTTTTTTTTTTTTTTTAAACTGCACATCACTAATTGCTGTCACTCTCCAAGAATTGTTTCCTTCTATGCAGGGTGTTGTTGGAGGTGAGGATTGAATACTTGTAATGATTTAATTTGATCGTCACTGGAGGAAGACATCTTGTTGGGTAGCTATTTGTTTACATTCACTTTCCAGGCAATACTTCCCAGTCGCTATATGTGAACATGTTCTGACTAGAAGGGCTCTGTTGGCACTTCTAGCAACTTGCAATTCTAGTTGAATATTGAAAATGTGAATGCACCTTTAGGAGGACCAAGAAACAGGACTGAGGAGTATGAGGAGTGAAAGACCTAAGTGTGCATACGTACCTGAGGTGTGCGTGGCTGACCAGGTACCTTATACCAGTCGGCAAAGGATATCATAGCGATAGTGGAGGTGATGACAAAGAAGATCACCTCCCATGGGTGGCCAGCACATAGTGCCCCAT